>NC_064623.1:225284121-225587151 GCF_023898315.1 Schistocerca nitens
CCCGCGACTCTTATAACTGCCATCTGCTTTCTGTACAAATTGTAAATAGCCTTTCGCTCCCTGTATTTTACCCCTGCCACCTTTAGAGTTTGAAAGAGAGTATTCCAGTCAACATTGTCAAAAGCTTTCTCCAAGTCTACAAATGCTAGAAACGTAGGTTTGCCTTTCCTTAATCTTTCTTCTAAGATAAATCGTAAGGTCAGTATTGCCTCACGTGTTCCAACATTTCTACGGAATCCAAACTGATCTTCCCCGAGGTCGCCTTGTACCAGTTTTTCCATTCGTCTGTAAAGAATTCGCGTTAGTATTTTGCAGCTGTGACTTATTAAACTGATAGTTCAATAATTTTCACACGTCGCATATAGAAATAAAAAAGTTTCCCGCAGACAAAACGGGACGGGGCAATACGAGCTGAGCCGAATAAACCCGAACGGGTGAATGCTACTCGCTATTTGTTTATGTGGTTGATTAGGTGTGCGAATGATAACCGTTATTAGCGAAATCCGTGGAGTCAGGCTACCAGAGTGGAAATAAACGACTAACAGGAATAACGGGTAAGAAAGATTACACATTATTTTCTCAGTGTATCCAATAAAATGAGGTTTCGACAGAAAGATTTTGCCAGATCACTACACTACTAACGGCCATTTGTACAGTCTGCAGTTAGCAGTCGCTTCAGTCCTATTCTCGGAATAGCGCGTAGGACGCGCTGTACGAACACGTAATGACGCCTAACCGGAGAATAAACGCAGGATACCTAGTCCGATGATTCTGGGAGGGTTAGTGAAAGTAACCCGGAGAAAAAGTATTGACAACGGCAGGAATAGGTACAGAATTAGTGATGGCAATATTGTTTGTTACAACAAGGAAGGAGAAGAACGGCGACCTCGCAAAAAATTTATGGACGAATATGACGATTCCAAATTTATATAAAAACGTCGTACTACTATTTTTGGAACTCATGCTTGTGAAACTGGAACGTATGAATGAAATGTGAAAGTATTTCCTAACATGAAACTTCTTGCTTGTCGGAGGCCTAATAGGCATTTGATATTGCTGCTTCGTGAATTATATGCCGTCATGTTACTTATGTAAATAAGGTAGGTAAAAAATGACCACTTCTGCCAAATTAGTCTCGGTTATTTGGCGTGCGTTACAATTGCTACATAACAGAAGATTATTAGCTAATAAGCAACACACAGTGCAAACTTTCTGAAGAGTTTCTTATTCTCTCGGTTACAAATAATCTCACCTAGTATGGTGATTTTTATGGGGAGGGAGCGTGGCAAACCGCCCGACTGGAAGCAGCACATTGTGCAATTTCCACTGTCCTGAATATAGGCTTGAGGACTTACATTATAAAATATTTTGGTCACTTCCGTTTGTATCTGTTAAGCACCGTCGTTGGGGGTCCACGGCAGTTGGTCCACGGCGAGCGTCTGAAGTGGTAAGATCTCCGGCTTAGCGCATCTCTGCTAAGTCCGTAGGACAATGGATTTATTAAGTTCAGCCTAACTGAAAATTTAATCACCTAGGTTTAGATCTAAAATATCTAATGTTATCTTAAATTGCAACGCAGTGTAATTCGAGTGTGAAGTTCAGAATATCTTCCAGTAGTTGCTTTGTCACTACTTTGTGAGCAAAGTGAACCACGTGTTGAGGATCCGTAACTCTAACTAAGATCATCAATCTTAAATGCGAATGTGCGTGAGATTATAAAGTCTCATCTTGACAATATTTTTCAATATAGCAACTTTTCTTTATGTTCAACCCACGTGAGGTGTACTTTGTGAGACCAGTACCACGTGCTTATATAACTGTTTGACCCATCAGGTTAATAGTAAGACGATAGTAACCAGTTCGAGGTTTTTCTTTTGTAAATTGCGTTTCGATGGAATTTATTGTAATTATCAAAATTATTGTCAACCAAGGTGACCACGTGAAGCATGTGGTGTAATCATCAAAGTAGCCCTCAGCTATTCTTTTCGGAAAGATTTCACAGAGAGTTTGTATGAATTTAGTATGCCAGTGTGTGGTAATTTCATGACGGACAGGATTGCGCTACGAACGTAACTTCTTTGGGTGAAAATTGAATCGGTTGGTTGTGGCTAATTTCCTGTCGCATATGTTTCAACGTTCTTCGTGTGTTATTTAATGGATGCAGTGTTGTATGCAGTCTCCCAATCTTGGCTCCATATTTGATGTGTTCTGTAAGATTACAAACTCACATTTTCACAATCCTAAATAAGGCACTAATTTAGTTATGAATCAAGTTTAATATGCTGAAATTTTAACGGAACAGTGATCAATGTTAAAATAAATGTCCAAATATAAACTGATTTATTTCTTTTTATGTAAATTCTCTTTATATATATATATATATATATATATATATATATATATATATATATATATATATATATATATATATATATATATCACCGGTTGTCGTAAGATGACTAGTAAAAGATGATAATTAATGTTAGTCTGGTTGGGAATTTGGTAGCTAGACTGGATACCTGGTGAAACAGTTGCTCAGTAATGCAAGGTTAACTTCCCCAGACAGCTCACAGCTTTTAACTCGCTTTTATTGTCTTGAATATCAGCACCGCTTTCAGAACAACTTAATGCGTCAACATTAAGTGTGTCAAGGCGTCCTGGATACGAACCTGACTGTCGCCTGCCATACGGCCCGACAACTAAGAGTGATGGTCTGGGACGCCATTTGATTTCATAGCAGGACTCCTTTGGTGGTCATCCCCGGAGCCCTTACAGAACAGCGGCCCACTGACGAAATCCCACGGCCCGGCCCATTGCCCTTCATGGCAAGCCATCCGGGGCTCGTGCTTCACCAAGGTAATGCCCGCCTGCACAAAGCTGGCAGTTTCTCCTGCTTGCCTTCATACTTGCCAAACACTACGTCGGCCAACGAGGTCGCCCGGCCTCTCCTCAATTGAGAAGGTTTGGAGCAGCTCTGGATTTTGATGATCGATCTAACGCGCTAACAGGACACAGAATTTTGCACCGAACCCCTCCGTCAATTAATACAGAGCCGAAGAGCTTCTTGCTTAAGGGCCGGAAGTTACCGACGCACTACTGGCCAGTTCAATTTGTGAATCTCTTCCTCCTGAATGAATCATCCAATTTATCCGAAACGGAGATCATTTGTTCGTCTGTACTCTTACATTGGTTAGACCTATTTCCGTCCCATTCGGATAATTCTTTCGTGGCGTGTCGTTTCCTGTGTCTTAGAATATATCATCCATTTTATCTAGACGTGTGTAAAGGAAGTTACACAAGAAACGTCACCAGTAAAACTTTCCAAAAGAGAAGTTGTTGTAGGGAAAACGTTAAACCAGCAGAAGCTGCATGTCTGTTAGTGTTTCGTTTGCCCGAAAAAATGTGGGGAATGATTCGCTGACAGGTGCAACAATAGTTTCATTAAAAAAACTTGAGGTATAGGAAAGTAAAAGTCATGCGATTATGAAATACATTTAGAACAACCGGAGCTGAAGTAAATCTACTATGAAAGGAGATTGCTCATGCGAATAGTCAATCAGATCTCCTGTGAGAAACCGAATATCATAGCTGCCACAATGTTAGAGAAACTTAAATGTAACAATAACAAGAGTACATGGTGTGGTATGTGTTTATTCTGCACATTGTATTCTTGGAAATTAAATCCCCAAAGGATGAGTTGTTCTCACTTATTTTGGAAAAAACATCTCGGAAATTTAGAATGACAAATGCCGATATGGAAAAAATACACATGTTTCGAAAGTAATTGCAGGCTATTTTCAGGAAGAACAAGATGCAAAAAGCTCAATTCACTAATTTTTGAGAACGATGACGGTTGGAAAAGAACTGCATTTCAAAACTTGCCTGGTAGTTTATGTTTTCGTTAACTGAGGGTAATACACTACTGATGAGTCTGCAAATTACCTTTGTAATCATGCCCTAGTGTTTGTGTTTGTTCCTTTGCTGCTTAACTGGACTCAGCTCGTTGCTGTGTGTGGAAAGTTGCAGCGCTACCTCTGGTCCCGTCGCCTCTCAGATGTTGCTACAATGTATTGATTATCCAGCTAGATCAAGCAGTAACAAGAATTCAGTTCAAATGGTAGTCAACAGAACAAAAAGCACGTGAAACGTGTGCGAATTAGTGCCATAAAAGACAAGTTACTTGTTCTATACCAACAGAAGCAGATGAATACGAATATTTTCGGACGCTATACACATATCAAACTGTCAACGGAAGGTATTATGCTGTTGTGGAGTCACGACAGTGATTGGTACTTCAAACTATCTGAATAACACAGTGTAGATAATTTTATTTATCTTCGAGGACCAGTACGTTTCGTATCATTAGGGATATGAACAGCTTGACGTGCTTAGGACTTCTGTTACTATCGGCGCTTTGTGTAGCAACTCTGAGGCACGTAAAACTTTAATGGAGTCTAGAAGCATCGTCGCCGAGAAAAGTAACACCTTTGCTTCAAATATAACTCTACAGTACAATTATTATTCATCAGTAACAACCTTATTCTAAAACTATCATTATCTGCCTGGGGAAACAGTGAATATACAAGTGAATATTCGTTGACATAGTATGAAAACATCATCTAATTTTCATAATGTAATTTTTTTCCCGCTTCGTTCACGTGTTCAAGTGTTCAGTTGTAGCTTGATCGTTTCTTTTGGCTTCGCAGGTATCTAAATGAAAGACATGATTTCGACCTGTCACAGTTTTCTCTGCCAACAGATTAGAATAAACTTACCTGACGCTCTGCTGTTCTCCGGACCGTGACGGCGTTGGCGTCGTCTTCACCTACGGAAAGGCTTTCCGTTGTTTCCTGAAATTAATTGGTTAATGAAGAGAGGAGGGGAGACTCAGGTACCGTAACGGACGGCTAAGAGAAGGCACACATACTCGTATTCTCATAAATAAATTGTAAGGAGACGCACTCTCGATACAAACAAATGATAACCAGCCAGTCCATAATTTCTGACAACACAGGCGACCAGCAGGAACGCTGTTTGCCAAGCCAAAAGCGCATGGAAAGTCATAAAATACGAACAATACAACGTTATCTGCTCCAGTCACTAGAGATTCGAGCCACGCGCCCCCCCCCCCCCCCTCCTGCCTCCCTCCTCGGAGGTTCGAATCCTCCCTCGGGAATGGGTGTGTGTGTTGTCCTTAGGATAAGTTAGTTTAACTTAGATTAAGTAGTGTGTAAGCTTAGGGACCGATGATCTCAGCAGTTTGGTCCCATAAGACCTTACCACAACTTTCCAATTTTAGAAGATTCGAGCAACCAAGTTGCTGTAGAGAGCTATGATCAAAAACACTTTACAGGCACTCGGACAGGCGATGCCCGGCAGTGACTATGGCTGTTGTATACGACCGCGAACGGCAGCTGTTGAGCGTCCTAAATATGTTGCCAGTGTCGCTCAGACAGTCTGTGTAGTTGTGAGTGGGCCATGTCGGAGCAAAGTGTATTCGAATGTGTGCAACCTGCTGAAGGTCGTACGGTGACTGCTTCCGTAATCGACGTGGACGATGTGTTTCCTGTTTGAAGAGGCACCGTGTAGAAGAATTATACCGCATACAAGGAAAACGTCATCCACTAAGTCACGCTCACGACGAAATTGCGTGTCGAGTCATCGAAACGGACCGTCATTACACGGGATTATGACTTAAAATAAGAGGGCAACAAGTGGAAAAGTCGCTACGGAACTGATTGTCGCACTCGCAAAACATGTTAGCGCCAAAAGAACACCAAGGGAGCCATAACATCCGGACTACGGAGCAATGGAAGAAAGTCGTTTTGTCCGATGAGCCTTGTTTGCACTATTTTTAGCGTCTGACGGAGTTTACGTCTCATGAGTGAATATGGCGGAGTGCGATGATGATTTGAGCAACCACATGCAAAGATTTCTCTGCAAGTTTCCATTTCCAGATTATGTGACCATTTGGGCTGGTCAGCTACACTATGTGTCCAAAGTACCCGGAAACCCCCCAAAACAGGTTTTTCATATTAGGTGCATTGTGCTGCCGCCTACTGCCAGGTACTCCATATCAGCAAGCCTCAGTAGTCATTAGACATCGTGAGAGGGCAGAATGGGGCGCTCCGCCGAACTCACGGAGTTAGGACGTGGTCAGGTGATTGGGTGTCACACTAGGTCCATAGCGAGGGGGAAACGTGAAGCGACACGTACAGCACAAAAGCGTACAGGCCGACCTCGTCTGTTGACTGACAGAGACCGCTACAGTTCAAGAGGGTCGTAATGTGTAGTACGCAGACATCTATCCAGACCATCACACAGGAATTCCGAACTGCTTCAGAATCCTCTGCAAGGACTATAACAGTAAGGCGGAAATGGAGAAAACGTGGGTATCATGGTCGAGCGGCTGCTCATAGGCCACGCATCACGCTGGTAAATGCCAAACGACGCCTCGCTCGATGTAAGGAGCGTAAACATTGGACCATCGAACAGTGGAAAAACGTTGGTGTAGTGACGAATCACGGTACACAATGTGGCGATCTGATGGCAGGGTGTGGGTATGGCGAATTCCCGGTGAACGTCATCTGCCAGCGTATGTAGTGCCAACAGTAAAATTCGGAGGCGGTGGTGTTATGGTGTAGTCGCGTTTTTCATGGAGGGGGCTTGCACTCCTTGTTGTTTGTCGTGGCACTATCACAGCACAGGCCTACATTGATGTTTTAAGCACCTTCTTACTTCCCACTGTTGAAGAGCAATTCGGGAATGGCGATTGCATCCATCGGTAATGCTGGAATTCAATATGGTGTTGACCCCCCCTGGACTTGATGACAGCTTTCACTCTCGCAGGCATCCGTTGAGTCAGGTGCTGGAAGGTTTCTTCGGGAATGGCAGCCCATTCTTCACGAAGTGCTGCACTGAGGAGAGGTATCGATGTCGGTCGATGAGGCTTGGCACGAAGTGAGCTTTCCAAAACATTCCAAAGGTGTTCTATAGGATTCAGGTCAGGACTCTGTGAGGCCAGTCCACTACAGGAATGACATTGTCGTGTAACCACTCCGCCGCTCCGGACATTATGAGCAGGTGCTCGATCGTGTTGAAAGATGCAATCGCCATCCCCGAATTGCTCTTCAAGAGTGCGAAGCAAGAAGGTGCTTAAAACATCAAATGTAGGCCTGTGCTGTGATAGTGCCACGCAAGACAGCAAGTGGTGCAAGCCCCCTCCATGAAAAACGCGACCCACCATAACACCACCGCCTACGAATTTTACTGTTGGCACTACGTACGCTGTCAGATGACGTTCACTGGGCATTCGCCATACTCACACCCTGCCGTCGGATCGCCACATTGTACACCGTGATTCGTCACTACACACGTTTTTACACTGTTTAGTCGTCCAATGTCTATGCTCCTTACATCGAGCGAGGCGTCGTTTGGCATTTACCGGCGAATGTGTGGCTTACGAGCAGCCTCAGGACCATGAAATCCAAGTTTTCCCAACTGCCGCATAACTGTCGCAGTACTTGCAGTGAATCCGGATGCAGCTTGGAATTCCTGTGTGATGGTCTGGATAGATGTCTGCCTATTACACGTTACCACCCTCTTCAACTGTCGGCGGTCTACGTCAGTCAACAGACGAGGTCGGCCTGTACGCTCTTGTGCTGTACACGTCCTTTCACGTTTCCACTTCACTATCACATCGGAAACAGTGTATCTAGGGATGGTTAGAGTGGACTACTGAGATCGCTGATATTTAGTATCTGGCAGCGCTGATGACGTGGTCCTTCTAGCCACAGGGGAGAAAGAATTACAGGATTTGGTGGACACCATTGCAACTAACGGAAAAAATATGGAATGAAAATTAACACAAATAAAACAAAAGTATTGGCAATAGGAGGAAATAAGGAAATAAAAATTGTGCCGAATGGAGAAACACTAGAACAGGTGCAAAATTTTAAGTATCTTGGAAGCAGGATAGACACGGACTGGAAGTGCACCACAGAAATTAAAACAAGGGTAGCAATGGCAAAAGAGGCGTTTTATAAGAAGAGGAGAATCTTCTGCAGCGGTCTGGACAGAGAACTCAGAAAGAGACTCATAAAATATCTTGTATGAGGGTGTTCTTCTATATGGCGCTGAAACGTGGACTATGAGGAAAAAAGACAGAGAAAGGCTGGAGGCTTTTGAGATCTGGACATGGCGGAAGATGGAAAGAATAAGTTGGATGGACAGAGTAAAAAATGAAGAGTTACTGAGAAGAGTGGGAGAGAAAAGACAGTTAGTAGATGTAAAAAAGAGAAGAAAAACAAATTGGATTGGGCATATATTAAGAAAGAATGACGGACATAAAAACAGTTTTAGAAGGTTATGTAGAAGGGAAAAGGAAGCGAGGAAGGAAGAGATTCCAGATACTGGATGACATGATGGACGGTACAACATACAGCAGCCGTAAGAAGGAAGCAATGGATCGCAGAAAATGGAGAGGCAAAGGACCTGCTAATATAGCAGATAACTGATGATGATGATGAGTGGGTGGTAGCACAATGCACCTAATATGACAAACGTTTGTTTTTGGGGGTGTCCGGATACTTTTGATAACGTAGTGTATCACCTAGCTGCTGAGGTACCATGCGACGTATAGATGGGAGAGAGCGGATGGAAGTGACGTAGTCTACGTGGCGCCCGTGGCATTCCGCCTTCCAGCCACACAGGTAAGCTGAGACAGGCCCTTGTCTTTGCGTCGCACACAGCCCGATGTCGCAGGGGTTCCTGCTGCACCGTGGTGGACCCGAACGTGTGGAGGTTGTGGCGATCACAGTGCGCCATATTTGAGTTTACTGTGTTTTGTACTCAGACAAGAAGAAAGGCAACAGGTAATTTATCTGGAGGATTTTCCTCTGTTTTTGCTGCCAATGAGGCGAATGTTGTACACTTTTTAAGGTTTTGTCAAATATCTGACTTGGAAAAAAAAAAAAAAAAGAGGCTAGCATATGCAAGTTGTATAACCCAAACAGTAGGGTCAGAATAGGGGAAATGCCCATGTGCTAGCTCAGCACGTATGCAACTAACACGCAACAAATAGTTGCTGTTGCGTATATCACAGAGAAACATATTTAACAATCTCAGAGAAATGAAAAGATCTGTCTGAGCCGTGGCGGGACTGGTGCCTGGCTATCTTTGGTTAGGCACTACCGATTCCCTCTGGCAGAAGTTTGCTTTTGGAGCCTGGCCAGGCTCAGCATATAGGGGGCAGTACGGAGTGGAAAGGGACAACAACGTCGGGTGCAGCTCGCGGAAGTGCGCGTATTAGTGAGACGTTGGAGAGACGACGGCGAACACGGTGTGTCCGAGTACGGGTGGCAGTTAGCACTCGATCGTACTGGGGTCAGTAACAGCGGGCCGGCGCTGTGGCTTCTTGGCCACCTCGTGAAGCTACGCATGTGCTCGCTCCCGTGAAGGGACACGCCGTTAATATCGGACTAAGCAACGTCTGGTGTCTTCGCCACATCGATCAGCAGCTGGCATCAAGTTAAATAATTCAAGTCTTACCAACGATTAGTGAAATATAATGATGATTGCTCTTGAAGCAGCAAAGCAAGGACTGTGATGTGATATTTCGTGCCTCTTATTAGTGTGTGCTTCGCTCCTTAATAGTATTGTTCTTGCTTCAGCTGGTCCACATAAGGTGCTCCATGTGATGCTTGGGTTTTATTGAGCCAGTTCAATTTGCATCATTCGTGTACGTGGTTCTGCTTAAAGAAATGAAATCAGTTTTATTATTGTCAATTTTATCGAAGTAGTTTTCTGTATAAGTTTGAGTATTAAAGTGAAGGAAGGGTTGTTTGGTTCCCTGTTGTCGCTTCTGATTTATGTTTCAGAGATCGGAAGCAGTGGGCCATCGAAGTGCAGAGCTTCGCCTTTTAAATTACTAGCGGGCGTATGGGTGGTGGACTTCGCCTGTGCTCGCGTGTGCTGTTTGGTTATGGTTTCGCTGTTCTGAACGGGGTGGAAGTACAAACGGAATCCAGTTCTTAATTCGAAGATAAGTACTCAGTCGCGTCCACCGCTCGTGGCCAAGTCGCGGCCTCACAATCTCGGGCCTCAGCTATTGTACGAGCTGCAGTTTTCTAAAACTTGTGGTGGCTCTGCAAAGGTTCCCCGGTTTAAATGTTTTAAATATTTGTCTTAAGAATTTTGAGGAATTTCTAGAAGCATGTGTCTTAATTGAAACCGTTTTCTAAAACTGGTTCCTTTGAAAGCGCACGGCAGATTCCCAATCTGATCCTTCGCCAGTCCAAACTTGCGCTCCATTTCTAATGACCCCGTTGTCGAAGGGTCGTGAACCTCTAACCTTGTTTCCTTTTTTCACAATGCAAGATAGAAAACCACCTTCCTGCATCCACACCTCCATTCGCCACAACTCACTGACTGTACCACGAACCACTGCTAGTCATTTCCTTTCCTGTTCAGTTGGCAGATGCAGCAGGGCAGAAACCACTGTCATTATAAGCCTCTGTACGAGCGCTGACGTCACTTACCTTATCCTCGTGGTTCTTATGCGAAATGTACGTTGGCAGCAGTATAACCGTTCTGCAGTCGGCCTCAACTGCCAGTTCTCTAAATTGCTCTCTCGTGAAAAGAACGTCCGCTCCAGGGATTCCTATCTCAACTCACGAAACATCTCCATAATACTTGCGTACTGATTCAAGTCGTAGAAATGACAACAGCGAGAAACTTAACATCAGTGGTCACGAAGTAGATGAAGTTAAGGAATTATGCTACCTAGGCAGTGAAATAACCAATGACGGACAAGGCAAGGAGGACATCAAACGTAGGATAGCTATCGCAAAAAGGGCATTCCTGGCCAAGAGAAGTCTACTAATATCAAAAAACGGTCTTAATTTGAGGAAGAAATTTCTGAGAATGTACGTCTGGAGTACGGCATTGCATGCTAGTGAAACATGGAGTGTGGGAAAACCAGAACAGAAGGGAAGCATTTTGAGATGTGGTGCTACACATGAATGTTGAAAATTAGTTGGACTGATAAGGTAAGGAACGAAGAGGATCTATGCAGAATCGGAGAGCAAAGGAATATGTGGAAAACACTGATAAGAAGAAGGGACAGGATGATAGGACATCTGTTAGACATGAGGGAATGACTTCCATGGTAGTAGAGGGAGCTGCAAAGTGCAAAAACTGTAGAGGAAGACAGAGATTGAAATACATACAGAAAATAATTGAGAATGTAGGTGTAGGTTGCAAGTGCTACTCTGAGATGAAGAGGTTGGTACAGGAGAGGAATTCGTGGCAGACCGCATCAAACCAGTCAGAAGACTGACGGCCAAAACGATAACTGATCGAAACTACCGGCAACAAATCTATCAGCACTCCTCTCATCTGGTGGGGAGCCCAAACACTCAAGCAGCACTCGAGAATTGATCACACTAGTGTTCTATACGCCATCTCCTTTGTAGGTGAGCTACACTTCCCCAAAATTCTCCCAATAAAACTAAGCCGCCCAATAACCTTACTACTTCGCAGTTCTGCACTACTAATTGTGTATTCGAACGTTACAGAAGGTGGCAGGGGTAAAATACAGGGAGCGAAAGGCTATTTACGATTTGTACAGAAACCAGATGTCCAGGGACATGAAAGGGAAGCAGTGGTTAGGAACGGAGTGAGACAGGGTTGTAGCCTCTCCCAGATGTTATTCAATCTCTATATTGAGCAATCAGTGAAGGAAACAAAAGAAAAGTTCGGAGTAGGAATTAAAATCCATGGAGAAGAAACAAAGACTTTGAGGTTCGCCGAGGACATTGTAATTATGTCAGAGACAGCAAAGGACTTGGAAGAGCAGTTGAACGGAATGGATAGTGTCTTGAAGGGAGGATATGATGAACATCAACAAAAGCAAAACGAGAATAATGGAATGTAGTCGAATTAAGTCGGGTGATGCTGAGTGAATTAGATTAGGTAATAAGACACAAAGTAGTAAAGGAGTTTTGCTATTTGGGGAGCAAAATAACTGATGATGGTCGAAGTAGAGAGGATATAAAATGTAGACTGGCAATGGCAAGGAAAGCGTTTCTGAAGAAGAGAAATTTGTTGACATCGAGTATAGATTTATGTGTCAGGAAGTCGTTTCTGGAAGTATTTGAGTATTTGTATGGCGTATGGAATTGAAACATGGACGATAAATAGTTTAGACAAGAAGAGAATAGAAGCTTTCGAAATGTGGTGGCACAGAAGAATGCTGAAGATTAGATGGGTAGATCACATAACTAATGAGGAGGTATTGAATAGGATTGGGGAGAAGAGAAGTTTGTGGCACAACTTGATTAGAAGAAGGAATCGGTTGGTAGGACATGTTCTGAGGCATCAAGGGATCACCAATTTAGTATTGGAGGGCAGCGTGGAGGGTAAAAATTGTAGAGGGAGACCAAGAGGTGAATACACCAAGCAGATTCAGAAGGATGTAGGTAGCAGTAGGTGCTGGGAGATGAAGAAGCTTGCACAGGATAGAGTAGCATGGAGAGCTGCATCAAACCAGTCTCAGGACTGAAGACCACAACAACAACAACGTTACAGAATCGATTACCTACTCATAGGATATATTTCATATTTTTCTTCATGTTACTCAACTAGAATTTCCTTCTACGTTATCTCGTATCCTCCTGCAGTCGCTGAGTGGCGACAGCTTAGCAGCCATGACTCGCTTCTCACCCTGACCTCAGCCCGTTTACACATATCGAAAATTAGAGCGGTCTTTTCACACTTCCCTGGGGCACTCCCGACGATAACCTTATCTCTGATGAACACCCGCTGTCGAGGACGGCGTACTGCGTTGTATTACTTAAGAACTCTTCGAGCCACGAACGTATCCGGGCATCTAATCCGTACGCTCGGACCTGCGTGCAGTGGCGCCTCGCGTCAGACGCTACGAATACGCAACCTCCGTGGCGCCCTTCATCGGCGGTTCGCAGGCTGTTATGCGAGAAACGGACCAACTGAATTTGGCACGAGCGATGCTTTCCAAGTCCGTGTTGGTTTGGAAACAGAAACTTCTCTGTCTCAAGGAAATTTAGTGCTTTTGAGCTCAGAACACGTTCACAATTTCTGTAATAAATCGATGTCGAGGCTGTAACTTTCCTGGCAATAGAAGCAGCAGCACATCTACGTCAACATGGATACTCTGCAAATCACATTTAAGTGCCTGGCAGAGGGTTCATTGAACCACCTCCACAATTCTCTATTATTCCAATCACGTATAGCGCTCAGAAAGAACGAACACCTATATACCGGGTTATGAAAAAGTTAGTATAAATTTGAATACTTAATAAACCACGGAATAATGTACATAGAGAGGTAAAAATTGACACACATGCTTGGAATGCCATGGGGTTTTATTAGAACAAAAAAAAAAACAAAGTATTGCTAAACGCGTGAAAGATCTCTTGCGCGCGTCGTTTGGTGATGATCGTGTGCTCAGCCGCCACTTTCGTCATGCTTGGCCTCCCAGGTCCCCAGACCTCAGTCCGTGCGATTATTGGCTTTGGAGTTACCTGAAGTCACAAGTGTATCGTGATCGACCGACATCTCTAGGGACGCTGAAAGACAACATCCGATGCCAATGCCTCACCATAACTCCGGAAATGCTTTACAGTGCTGTTCACAACATTATTCCTCGACTACAGCTATTGTTGAGGAATGATGGTGGGCATATTGAGCATCATTTCCTGTAAAGAACATCATCTTTGCTTTGTTTTACTTTGTTATGCTAACTATCGCTATTCTGATCAGATGAAGCGCCATCTGTCGGACATTTTTTGAACTTTTGTATTTTTTGGTTCTAATAAAACCCCATGTCATTCCAAGCAAGTGTGTCAATTTGTACCTCTCTATCTACATTATTCTGTGATTTATTCAGTTTTCAAATTTATACTGACTTTTTGATCACCCGGTATTTCCGTAGAGCTCTGATTTCCCTTATTTTATCATGGTGATCGTTTCTCCATATGTAGGTCGGAGTCAGCAAAGTATTTTCGCATTAGGAGGAGAAAATTGCTGATTGGAATTTCTTCAGAAGATTTCTCCGCAATGATAAACGCCTTTGTTTTAATTATGTCCATCCGAAATCCTGTATATTTCAGTTACGCTCTCTTCCCTATTTCGCGATAATACAAAACGTGCTGTCCTCCTCTGAACTTTTTCGATGTACTCTGTCGGTCCTATCTGGTAAGGATCCCATACTGCACAGCAGTATTCAAAAATAGGAAGCACAAGCGTAATGTAGGCAGTCTCCTTAGTAGATCTGTTACATTTTGTATGTGCCCTGCCAATAAAACACAGTCTTTAGTTAGACTTCCCTACATCATTTTCTATGTGTTCCTACCAATTTAAGTTGTTCGTTATTGAAATTTCTAGGTATTTAGTTGAATTTCTAGTTCTTAAAGTAAAATCGGTGAATATGAATCTGTATGTGTCTGGGCTATTGTGCTAATGTTTATATTGTAGGTGATCTGACTCACTATTACTTAAATTAATAAATTTCCTCTCCTTTCCTTATCTTTCTTTTTTTTAAAAAATGTCAATCTATTGGCACTGTGAGATTTACACTCTATGGGGCATTTCTGTGTGACCTTGAACGGGATTTACTTACTGGCGCCAGTGGCTGAGTGACATATCTTTGACGCAAGAGTCTTTGGCTCAAGATGGCGGCTCATTTCAAGATGGCGGCGCCCATGTCACGTGCCCTTTCTTATATGCAGGAGTCATCTGCTTTTTTTCCAGTCCCTTGCGACTTTGTGCTGCTCGAGATATCTGTGTTAAGTGCAAGACTTCGTTCTCAAGTCTTCCAGCTGCTTCTATACGTGAGGAACGCCTAGCTCCATGACCGTGCGCTAGTCTGCACGACACCTTAATTTGTACAATCTTCGTGGTTTAAACGTGAAAATTAAAGCTTCAGCATTCAGTGCGTTTTCCGCGCGATAGCAATGGACATATTGCGCTGCCAAAGCAGAGTAACTAAACATAGTTTTCCGAAATGCCTTCACAAAAGAAAACGAAGTAAATATTCCAGAATTCGAATCAAGAATAGCTGTCAGCATGAGTAACGTAGATATCCTCGGAGTAGTGTACCAACTTGACCAAAAGTAAGTCTTATGGTCCAGACTGTATACCATTCTTGCTGCAAAAATAAGATCCATAGTATCTCGGTCTTTCCTCAATGCGTGTTGTTGTTCCTCAAGCGATCATTTCTATGATCGTTTATAGCAGCTTCAAGGGGTGTGACAGGAACGTGATACCTCTTTAATTTTCACATTTTCGTGGACTGCCCTTTTTGAACAGAACGACTCCTTTACTCCAGTTTGCTGGGATTTTGTTGTGGCTTTATATACAACCACTAACCCGGCTCAAGGGAGACAGGCCACCCTCCCTACCAACTAGTTGAGTAATTCTTGCCTGGCGCATCCTTGCTGCGGGGGTGGGCATCCTCCACAGCTGTAGGCCAGTCTGAACGGATTTCTGAGTTCACAGAGAGACCCAGCTCCACAGGGTACAACGTGGAACCCATCTCCAGGGTTACGGGCGAAGACCGTAACGGCACCTTCGGCAGAGAAGGAGAGGCAACCCATCCTCCCTGGGGATAATTAGAAGAGGACACCATTGCCTTGTGGAGAAGAGGGACCTACAAAGGCTAAGGGAGTATACCCTGAAAGAAAATCCTCACCTGTATTAGGCCTAGCAAGTCGGCAGCTGAACAAATACATACTTCTTTCAAATCTAAACCAAGCCTCGGATGGAATTAAACACAAGACAAAGTTTGTCAATAACAATGTGGAAAACTACTGATCCTGAAACATGGAAATTTTGGATCAGCTCGTCAATAGTTAAGCGCCCGCTTTGGCGAATTGCCTCATCAACATTTTGTGTGAAGTCTTCATTCGTGACAGTAGGACATCCAGATCGTTCATCATCGTGTACATTTGTTCTTCCTCAAATAAACAGCCTACACCACTTATACGCACATTTCCATCATACGCTACACCTGCACCATAAACTTCAAGAAGCTGCAGGTGAATTCATCAGAACGAACTTTTTTTGCATTTCAGGATCGGATAAGCGAGTGCACTTCCTGATCGGCGTGATCCCTGATCGGCATGGCGAAGGACGAAGCAGTACGACCAACCAACCAACCATCACCGGCAGAGACGTGAAGAGTAATGGCGGCCTACGGAGAGAGTGGCCGAGGGTGGCCGACCGTGAAGGGGCAGCCTGCGAGGACACGACACGTGCTGCCGCTTCTTACTTTAAAAATTACCCTCGTAATAGGTAGTTTTCAGCGTTTGGTCGTCAGTTCTGATATGTGCCTAATTCCAGCATGTAGCGACGTGCTTTCGGAACTTGGAGAAAAATGCTTCGGGCGTGTCGCCCACTTCACCGATTTTCAGAAATCGTCAACTCAAAATTTTCTTGGTAGTGAATATCTCTCCAATCACTCTAATTCGAGGTCGTCGCGGAAAATTATTAAAACAACTCTACAGTGGATAAGCAAAATCTGGTGCCATACGACATAATGAACACGATATTACACTACTGTCCATTAAAATTGCTACACCACGAAGATGACGTGCTACAGACGCGAAATTTAACTGACAGGAAGAAGATGCTGTGATATGCAAATGATTAACCCAACCGATTTGTCATACACAAACAGCAGTTGACCGGCATTGCCTGGTGAAACGTTGTTGTGATGCCTCGTGTAAGGAGGAGAAATCCGTACCATTACGTTTCCGACTTTGATAAAATTCGGATTGTAGCCTATCGCGATTGTGGTTTATCGTATCGCGACATTGCTGCTCGCGTTGGTCGAGATCCAACGACTGTTAGCAGAATATAGAATCGGTGGGTTCTAGAGGATAATACGGAACGCCGTGCTGGATCCCAACGGCCTCGTATCACAGGAATCTTATCCGCATGGCTGTAACGGATCGTGCAGCCACGTCTCGATCCCTGAGTCAACAGATGGGGACGTTGCAAGACAACAACCATCTGCACGAACAGCTCGACGACGTTTGCAGCAGCATGGACTATCAGCTCGGAGACCACGGCTGCGGTTACCCTTGACGCTGCATCACAGACAGGAGCACCTGCGATGGTGTACTCGACGACGAACCTGGGTGCACGAATGGCAAAACGTTATTTTTTGGGATGAATCCAGGGTCTGCTTACAGCATCATGATGGTCGCATCCGCGGTTGGCGACATCGCTGTGAACGCACATTCGAAGCGTATATTCGTCATCGCCATACTGGCGTATCACCCGGCGTGATGGTATGGGGTCCCGTTGGTTACACGTCTCGGTCATCTCTTGTTCGCATTGACGGCACTCTGAACAGTGGACGTTACATTTCAGATGTGTTACGACCCGTGGTTCTACCCTTCATTCCATCCCTGCGAAACCCTACATTTCAGCAGGATAAAGCACGACCGCATGTTGCAAGTCCTGTACGGGCCTTTCTGGATATAGAAAATGTTCGACTGCTGCCCTGGCCAGCACATTCTCCAGATCTCTCACCAACTGAAAATGTCTGGTCAATGGTGGCCGAGCAACTGGCTCGTCACAATACGCCAGTCACTACTCTTGATGAACTGTGGTATCGTGTTGAAGCTGCATGGGCACCTGTACCTGTACACGCCATTCAAGCTCTGTTTGACTCTATGCCCAGGCGTATCAAGGCCGTTATTACGGCCAGAGGTGGTTGTTCTGGCTACTGATTTCTCAGGATCTGTGCACCCAAATTGCGTGAAAATGTAATCACATGTCAGGTCTAGTATAATCTATTTGTTCAATGAATACCCGTTTATCATCTGGAATTCTTCTTGGTGTAGCAATTTTAATGGCCAGTAGTGTAAAACTCGCACCAAAGAAACAGCGTATTACCTTCTGCTGTGTTGAAGCGCTCCATGGCATTCTCGGAAATAAAGCAAGAGATAAGTTAAAGCAGCCACTTACGTGCATTAAAGAAACATACAGCAATAGCAGCTGCAGACGTTTTAAACGTCCTCAGGATAATAGTCAGAGTGGCGCGGGAACGCGGGATGGCAACGTACATCCACATTAAAAGGCTGAGAGTATGCCAGAATTAACCCAGTTGAACATAACAAGCTCTGACACGAGAAATACCAAGGTTCCACAAGACTTAAGAACATCGTAACGTGCCTCCAAGGCAGTTGTACGAAAGATTTATATTGGATTGGATTCCTCGAATCCCCATTACGTGGCTGGGGTAAAGAAGATGGTGCAAACCACATCTTCGCCTGCTGGAACAGCGCTGACAAGCATTACGGACTTCAGAGTGGAGCACCAGTTAGATTCATTTTCAGTTGAGGTGCAGGACACTTTCTAATGCATTTTGGTACAAGTATATTTATGGTGATGGCTCGTCACCTTTAGATGCCAAAAAGCAAAAAATAAAAGAGAAATATGTAGAGGCTGGTACGTCTTTGTTGCCTATTGGAGGATCGAAGTCATCTGACATCCCACCACTTAATTTAATTTTCTCTCGCTTTTAAAAGTTTTATCACTTCCGTAAATGCTTTCATTTCACAGTATTTTCATTATTTTATTGTGGTACTTCTTTCACATTAAAATACTGATTGATGTTAACTTGTTGCCTTCCGTTAGATTTCTCGAGTACCTCTACACGTGTGGTGTTTAATGGGAAATTGGCGTAAGAGCCGATACCCAAACCATTCATCTATTTTTTTTTTTTTTCAAAATGGGAAACACTCCAATTTCTTTTTTTTTTAGAAATGTGTCTGGTATGAGTGAAAATATCTAAATGTGCGAATCTTTTCGTTATTCGTGTTACGTTGGCTCTCTCTCAATCGTAGAAGCTATTCCCGTTCTCAATCAAGTCTTTTTCCTCACTCTTTTTTAGTTTCATTTCACTACGCCATCCTATGATTTCACTCGAGACTTATTTATTAATCAGTTTTTTATCTTTTGTTTAAGACTATTACAATACACCCAAATCTTACCTTACATACTCCGAACAAAGCACGTAAGTATTCGTAGTCACAGAATAATAGAGATATTTCGGTAATATCCCAGGCCATTATATAACGTAAAATTTTCGATTAAAGAAAACTGGATAACATTTCATTAATTTTCTTGAATACTCGAGAAGATTTCTACAATTCCTACAATATTTGACAACACAACTGAAGTTTTCCGAACACGTAAAAGTATTCCAGAATACACCGAAAATATCTGAAAAATTCAGGATGTTTAACATCAAGAAATTCGACAACACTATTTAAATACTAGAAGTGAAAGAGATAACTTGGATTTGGACCCACATAACTTTCCAGAAAGAAGAAGAAAGGAAAAATTAAAAATGCACATTCTCATACGTATAGTGGAAGGTAATAAACTACAGACACAGTAATACTGACTTAAAGCATTACTTACCGAGAACGGTTCTAAATTCCTCTTTATCATCACGGTGCAATCCAATATAGGCCCATTCGGTTCCACTGTCTTTTACAATGCCTTTGACGACGTCTTCCTCCCTCTTGGAATTGATGACAACCAGATGGGCACCTTCGTTGCGACATGTTTCATTTGCTTCATTCCAGAATGACCCTCTTTTGTGAATTTTGTAATATCCGATTCCATCGTACAATTTGTAATCTGGATGGACTTCAGGAGGAACTGTTGAACACGTAATACACATTAACATAGTGCAAATACTATAGAGACGCTAACAACTTTACTTGTTTTGCAGTAATCATAAATTGTGACTGTTTTTATGCCTGTTACTATTATTATTGTTACTGGCTGATAATATTCATGTTTCTTAACTGCCCAACGTGATTTGAGTGAAAACCAACACCGAATAATGCACGAATACTCGAGAAATTCTCATGGGCCAGTGTAGCAAGGTACAATTTGTGTCTGACGAATTAAAACTATCAGAATTTCTATGATCTATTTGTTGGACGTCGTTACAATCGGTATTGGGTTATTCAAACTAAAAGTCACTTACTAACCTAGATACTGGTAACGCAGAACACTTAAGATTCATTCGTTTCTCTGCGTTATATTTATATATGCAAGGTGTTTTAAAAAAAGGCGTCCCATATTCCTAGATATGTCCGGATGTAAACACATCTTGAGATATGAGCAGTACCGCCTGTTGATACTGCGGGAGGTGTTCAGTGTCGTTAGGACTCCTCCCCAGCCCTCTTTCTCAAAGTACCACCTGGAAAACCTGGCTGCCATCGGATGTGGTCATACGGAAGGGAAACAGATTCTTGCAATGTGCGCACGTTGTCTTTGAATGTGGAATATATCAGTTCCTTTAAACATTCTCGTAGCATAAATCTGACACATTATGGGGGTATGAACGGTGTAGCCAAGCAACTGCGCATCGTCAATCAATCTGTTGCGCATTAAATGTTAGTTACTGTCGCACGAGATGTAGAAAATGAAGAGAATGCGCGTCGTGCGTAAGACACGTATGTTGCCCTTACGCAAAGGCAACGATCTTTAATAGCGCAGGTAATGTGTCAGAAATTGTAACTGTTAAATTTCTCGATAGAATGTGTAGTCCTATGAGTTACTCAAACACGATTCCCTAGTTTGTAATGTATCGGTATGGGGGAGCAGGAACTGAATCGTCATATGCCACATCACTCATGTGTCTACATCTGACCTCTTCAACCCACTGTGAAGCGCATGGCAAAGGGTACGTCCCTCGGTACAAGTAAGTTATTAGGATTTCCTCCGGTTCCATTGACGTACGGAGCGCGGGAAAAAATGACTGTTTAAATGTCTCTGTGCGTGCTGTTATTAATCTAATCTTGTGCTCACCATCTCTGTGGGAGCGATCCGTAGAGCCATCATTTCAAGCCAGTTCTTCGATATTCGCAAGTAGGCTTTCTCGGCATAGTCTATATCTTCACGAGCCTGGAAGTTTAGATTCTCCAGCACCTCTGTGACACTCGCCAATGGGTCATACCAAACTTTGGCTATTCGTGCTGCCCACCTATGTGTACGTTCAATATCTCCTGTTGGCCCCATTTGATATGGGTCCCACATACTAGAGCAGTATTCTAGGATGAGCCTCCTTTGTAAACTGATGCACTTCCACAGTATTGTACCAACAAACCGAAGTCTACCACCTTCACTACCCACGAATGAGCCAATCTCATCATTTACTTTCATATCCCTGCAAAGTGTTACACCCCGGCATGAGCTGGCCACGTCCAACTGTGTATCGTTGACATTAAAGTCATTGGATACTACTGTTTCCCTTCTGTGGAGTGGCCTATTGTACACTTCTCAACGTAGAAAGTAAATTGCCAATCCTCCCATTAATTTGAAGTCTCTTCAAGATCTGACTGAAAATTCGTGCTGCTTCTTTCACACAGTACTACATGTTTATTGAATCTGCAAAATATCTGAGGTCGTGGACGTAGACGTATTACCGAGTCAGAGTACAATGCATCTGGGTTCCGAACAGCAATCATTTAATTCCTAAATTATGCAAATATTGAAAAATGTGAATAAAAATACAAAGAAAATCAGTACAATGACTATGCTGAAAACTGGTCTAGGTAACAGAGTAGACACGACTTCTACAAAAATGGAAACAAAAGTGACGAAACTGAAAAGTAACATGACTGATCACAAAAGTGATCTTATTTCTAGAATTAAAGCAAGTGAACGATTAATCTGAAAAGTTAAATGATTCATACCTATAATGATCTGATTAATAACATCAGTGAACTGTGTATTAGGTTAAGAGATATAAAAGTAAACAGAACGAATGTATTAGAAATTTTAGTGTGTCTGTGAGTTCCGTTGGGAAACAATTAAGTGAACTTCAAAATCATGTCACAAATATTTTCCCTAGATTCGTTTCAGAAGTACAAAGAATGGAAAAAATTATCGAACCTATTAGAAAGATGAAAATACTGGGGTCAATTTCAGTAATGGAAACTGGACTTCATGAAGTAATGTGATTAAAAATTTGAAAACTGTGAAACACCATTAATACGAACAAAGTAATGTAGATTCTTCTGAAAAACTGTAAATGAATACGTACGGAATGCATGAAAATACTACTTCAGAAATTTTCAGCAAAGTGGAATCTTTGCAACAGTAAGTAGAGAAGAGGTCGAATTGTTTATCGTACGTGGTACAAACGTCGAACATTTAAATAAAGGAGAAAAGTTGGATCCACAAATAGAAGTGGAAATTTGTCCCCCAGAGGACTTTAGCAAGGACTGTGAAGGAATTTCACCTGTGAAAATGGGTAACCAGGAGAAAAAAATCGACACTGTTGTTGATGCTCTGCCCAGTACCACAAAAAGGTGGGGCTTAATTTAAATAAACCGTTTGTCGCCACTGCTAGGACGGACATCGAGAATGAGACTGGTGTACCAACGTTAGCCATACAAATCTTCCCGGTTTTGTGTCCACACAGCATACGGCGTAGGCTTGATGTCATTTGGCACGGTTCTTTGACAGCGTAATCTAGGAGGGAAGTGTACACACTCCAACTGTCTAGTTGTGCTGATGTTTCAAAAGCTTTCTGTTCGCCAACATTACCTAGGTACACAGTTTCTGTCTTGGCCCTCAGTTTGCTACGGTAGCTTTGTGTAAGCGCTGGTGACGATTATTGGCCTTCGCGTTTTCGCCCATTCCAGACTGTGCTTTTAGATTTGTGCGCGGTTTTTACAGTCGACGCCTTCGTACTGTGAGCCACTCGCCATTTTCTCAGAAACCGACACGTTGCAGTCCCTCACCTGGATTTTGCATCACTGAAGTGCTGACGAACCTGACTCCCATGTGCGATTAAGCTCCTAAAGTCTGATGAATGGTTTCTGGAGCCAGTGCAGGAACAAAAGCAGGAGCCGATACTGCTCCAACAAGAGCAACAGCACGACCAGATGCGACAGCAACCGCCGCTACACCAGGAGCAGCACCTGCTCAAACAAACGCATTGCTGATCCGAAACGTGAGCGTGCATCCGGTGGGATAAGCACTTGCGGGACAGTCTTCGCCACCATTCGCTGTGCCTGACGACACCGCAGAGAGGTGGGAAAACCACCTGTGTAGATCTATGGTGTGTTGCAAGGAAGTACAGCTTTTAAGGGATGGGGAAGATCCACCGTGGTTTGATAGCCGTGGTAGAAAGGCGCTACGTAAACAAAAAGCACTTCATGCCAAATTCAAGACAAGTAAAAACCTAGCTGACACACAAAAGCTGAGCGAAGCGAAAATGAGCGTAAGGAGAGCAATGAGAGAAGTGTTCAATTATTCTGAAAGTAAGACGTTGTCAACGGACCTGAGTAAAAACCCAAAGAGATTTTGCTCGTACGTAAAATCAGTAAGTGGGTCAAAATCATCTATTCATTCTCTCGGCGTCCACGCCGGCACCTAAACAGAACAGAGAGAAGGCCGAAATACTGAATCGGTCTTCCGGAAGATTGCAACACTGTTCCCCCTTTCATTCGCCGTGCGAACGTCCAAATGGCAAATATTAAGATAACCGACGCGGAACTGAAAAGCAGCTACAATCGCATAGTAGTGGAAAAGCGTCAGGGCCAGATGAGATACGTAAAAGATTCTATATAGATTATGCGAAAGAGCTTGCTCCCCTTCTAACAGTAATTTATCGTAAATCGCTTGAGCAACGAAAGGTACCTAACGACTGCAAAAAAGCGCAGGTCATTCCCGTTTTTATGAAAGGCCTTAAGACAGATACGTACACAATTATAGACCTATATCTTTGACGTCAATCTGTTGTAGAGTTATGAAACATGTTTTATGAGCAAAAAATATGACGTTTTTCGAAAATGAACATCTCCTCTAGAAAAATCGACATGGAGTTCGGAAACAGAGATTCTACGGAACTTAGCTCGCTCAGTTCCTCCATGAGGTCCACAGCGTAGTGGACAATTGCAGTCGAGTTGATGCCGCGTTCCTTGATTTCAGTAAAAGGCATTTGAACCGTCCCGCCCTTTAATGAAAAAAAAAACGAGCTTATGGAGTATCGGAGCACACTTGCGATTGGATTCAAGACTTTCTTGTAGATGCTGGCAGCGGTGGCTGAGCGGTTTTAGGCGCTTCAGTCCGGAACCCCGCGACTGCTACGGTCGCAGGTTCGAATCCTGCCTCGGGCATGGATGTGTGTGATGTCCTTAGATTAGTTAGGTTTAAGCATTTCTAAGTTCTAGGGGCCTGATGACCTCAGATTATAAGTCCCATAGTGCTCAGAGCCATTTGAACCATTTCTTGTAGATACAACTCAACATGTCTGTCTTAGGAGGAGGAGGAGATTAGTGTTTAACGTCCCGTCGACAACGAAGTCATTAGAGACGGAGCGCAAGCTCGGGTGAGGGAAGGATGGGGAAGGAAATCGGCCGTGCCCTTTCAAAGGAACCATCCCGGCATTTGCCTGAAGCGATTTAGGGAAATCACGGAAAACCTAAATCAGGATGGCCGGAGACGGGATTGAACCGTCGTCCTCCCGAATGCGAGTCCAGTGTGCTAACCACTGCGCCACCTCGCTCGGTGCAATGTCTGTCTTAAAGGAACAAAATATATAGATGTAAAGGTAATATCCGGAGTACCAGAGCGAAGTGTGGTAGGACGTTGCTGTTTACAACATATATAATATATAATAAATGGTGCAGGCTCTGGCAGTTGACCCTGAACGTAAATAAATGTAACATACTCCGCAAACATAGGAAAAGAAATCCACTACTGTACAGCTACACTATTGATGACAAAAAGCTGGAGACAGCGTCTGCCGTAAAATATCTAGGCGCAACTATCGAGAGCGACCTTAAGTGGAATGACCACATAAAAGAGATAGTGAGAAAAGAAGATTCCAGACTCAGATTCATTGGAGGAATCTTACAGAGATTTAACTCGTCCTCGATTCTTGAATAGTGTTCATCATCTGGCATCCCTATCAGGTAGGATTGATAGATACAATGAATAGCAGCGCGTTTCGTCACGGGACCGTTACGGAGATGCTAAACAAACTCCACCGGCAGACGTTACAAGGGAGGCGTTGTGCATCACGGAGACCTTTACTATTGAAATTTCCGGACAGCAGTTGTCACGACGAGTCTGACAACATATTACTTCTCCTCACATACATTTCACATATTGACCGCGAGGAGAATATTCTAGAAATTAGAGCCACTACAGAGGCTTACCGACAATCATTCTCCTCACGAACTATTCGCGAATGCAGCAGGGTTGGAGGGATCAGATAGTGGTACCGAAAGTACTCTCCACCACAAACCATTTGGTTTGGTCAGCCAAGAGCACTTGGTTACTCAGCAGTAGCAGCAGTTTGAACGACTTCATGCAAGAGCTGTGCCCGCACGGAAACCTTGATTCATCAGCATTGCTAAATTTGCTACGTGGACATTTCTGCCACCAAACGCGTATTCTGGAAGCGAGATTAAATTGTAACCGATACGGGAAGTGTGACGAACAGCGGACTGGCCAGGCCACGCCCACAAGTGCGCCGACTCTGGTGCCCCATAGGCTGAGCCTTCAATCAGATAAGCAGTCGTAAGATTAGCGCCAGACAAGCAAGTCCACTCTAGAACTTCGCAACCATCCAATATGAGTTAAAAGCACAACCGAAATATTGCTAAAACGTCTCTGCTCTCCGCCACGCTTTCATAACTTATGTCCCCGCATGGCACCCAGCGTGTTACTCCTGAGCACCAGCCACTCCTCAGAAACAGATTCGTGGCAGCCAAAAAATGGCTTGCGTATTACTAAATACTGAATATGACTTTTTTTAATTTAAAGAAAGATTAGTAGAAGAATTTTGGCCGGAACAGGGACAAGACGGCCTGTGATGATTATTTGTCATTACGTAAATCCCATACTTTCAAGGGAAGAATTCCGTGAAAAATTAGTATAACTAAACGGGAGAAGGTTTAAATCTGAAACTATGTGTGACTTTTGAAATACATTGCCCAATGATTCATAATATACGTCGTCAGAAAACATAAAATGTTTTCAGATTTGTATGAGAAAGCAGAAGATGAGAATTACTGGCATGGAACACGTAATGAAAGGGACATCCGAAAAGTTAATATGTCTGGCACGCGCGAAAGAAGCGGACATCAAATTCATTTCATTGGAGGGCACGAGGGAGAACCGTATTCGAATCGTGGCCGCAGCAGTTACAGTAACTGAGAGCGACGATTAATACGGAAAAACAAGTGCTGTGCAGCTTGTGGAGCTGTCGAGTGTGGAATGAAATGGACGCCTGTAAACTAATGTGCATTAGAAGAGCAGCAAGAACAAAAAAGTGCTCTTGTCAATATAATTTCCAAAAGGAAAATTTATACGAGGATAAGATGGGAATAAAAAATACAATAGAAAGAAAAGAGTTTATTGCACAGTATGATAAAGAAGAAATCTGTAACAGATTGGGATATGACAGAAATCGTAGAACAAAAAATGAAATTGTGTAGCTGTGGAGGGCTGGTCAGAGTCGCAAAGGGAGGATCACAGTGTCGTTACAAGTGTCTGTAGCAGACAAAAAATGCTGAAGTCCAGAAATGTTGGTGACGATTACAGGAATCTTTTACGGATGTCTGACAGTTTCTGAGAATATGGTGTAATAGACAAAAGTGTGAACGAATAAAAGATGTAGTGATCTGATAAGGGTTCTGACAAACGCAACGGAAGTCGAGCACGACGAAGAAATAGGGCCCGCTGCAGACGATGATACCATGCTTCTCTCGAGAAATAAAACTAGACTCAGTTCAAAAAACGAATTAATTCTTGAACGTGATTGGCACAATCCTGATATGGTTCTGGTGGAAACCCTTCTTCATTCTTATGTTTATGAGATAAGACAGAAGCGTATGATAGTGTGTGTAATATAGAAATGATCGACAGTGATAATGATCCCGTATCGACCGCTAAAGAAACAACTATGCCCAAAGGAATAGACGAGTGAATCAAAGAATTTCATGAAATACAAACGTTTAGGAAATACGGTGTTCATAAATGAAAGAAAGATGATGGTGACCTTATTCAGCACAAATAGGCTAGAAAGATGGCTGATAGGAGAAAGAAAAAAATGTTAGAAGAATGTTATAGTTTTAAAGTAGGTAAGATGTCTTGGACCGACATTACTGTAGGAAAGGATATTTTGTTGAAATATAATTAGCACAAACACACAAATGACTTAACATGGACGATCATACCAGTAAAGTCTTACATAAGTAACACATATGTCTTTCTGTACACTGACATACAAATTGCTGCGGTGTCGAATATGTTCTGTGAAACAAGCAACAACCAATCTGGGATAGTGATAAAGCCAGTAAGTAGTATTATATCAGTAGGCACAACTGGAAAAGTAAGCAAAACTATCTAAAAACAAGTCGAGTTTGCTCCAAAATTATTTTAGGAATATTCTGATTAGTAAAGCAGCAAGTCATAAATTACTCTAATAGGTACATGATGTCCTGCATAGTGAATGGCTGATTATTGCGAGTAGAATTTGAGGGAGTGGGTGAGGAAAAATTAAATTAACTACCCCCTGGATTCTGTAAAAATTGTAAGTAGCCTTTCGCTCCCTGTTTTTACCCCTGACACCTTCGGAATTTGAAAGAGAATATACCAGCAAACGCTGTCAAAAGTTTTCTCTAAGTCTACAAGTGCTAGATACGTAAGTTTACCTTTCCCTAGTCTATCTTCTAAGATAAGTCGTAGAGTCAGTATTGCCTCGCGTGTTCCAACATTTCTACGGAACCCAAACAGGTCTTCCCTGATGTCGTCTTCTACCAGTTTTTGTATTCGTCTGTAAAGAATTCGTGTCAGTATTTTGAAGCGGTTCCTTATTAAACTGCAGGTATACAACCTTCTTTCATGATTCACAAACCGTTAGCTATGATTGTGTTATGCTGTATGCAAAATTCTACCAGGCGGCTTCTTCTTTCATTCCTTACAGAAAGTCCATTTGTACCTACTACATTTTATTTTCTTACTTTTCCTACTATCGAATTCCAGTCCCCCATGACTATTAAATTTTACCATAGTCATTGTTAGTATGACTTTTACGTTCTTCCAAGGTATACGAAAAAGAGCGGGATTAACAGTTTATTTCAGAAATTGTGCTTGCTGGCTCCATCAAAGTCAAGAAAAGTACTGTAATGATTTTGAGTGAATAGACAGAAAACTCTCTCAAACGAGCTACCTTCAGGACAGACGTCCGTATCGTTTAGCAAATAGTAGACCTATGTCTTCTAAGGAGGAAAACTCGAAAGTACTGTCTCGCATGCCAGCAGTGAATGCAAGCTCTGTGGTTTAACGGACCTCTCAAGAACATTGAATTAATGACGAAAGTAAAAATTAACTGCATGTGAAAAGTAATCAGGGAAAAGAATCTTTTTAGCTTCCATTAAACACTTGGGAAATACACAGTTGCCTTAGAAATACTCCAAGGAGCTCTGTGTCATGATTAAACAATTTATGAATCTAGATTCACTAATACCGTTATTGGAAATCACCTCTTTCAAAGTCTAGCTGTCCTAAAATCATAAATTCCTTATACAGAGCTAATGCGGCTGTAGTCTTAGGTATATGTAACTAGCTCGTGCGAGTATCAATATGCTACACGGCATACGGAAATTAAAATCTCGTAAAAAAAAACCTCGAAAACTAATATTACAAGTCGATGCTACAAGTTTCGGAAAATGGAAGATTCACAGCTACGAAACCATCTGCAGAGTATATCCCACAGTACGTCCTTACATTAATTGAACCGCAACGTGTCATGTCCTGAAGTGGAGCTGGCAGTCCTGTTTGTGGCTACGGATAACTTGAAATCAACCGTGATGTGCACTTGATTGTCTTCTTTGAATGAAATATCGGAGGAATTTCAGCAAGTTCGCTCAAGTACATTGCAATTCCTCCATTTATTTTTCTTTTTGAGCGCTCTCAAAATGATAAAACCGTGCTCACTATTTCATGTCTTCCTTTTTTCTTCAAAATAGTCTGTTACATTCTGGCTCCCAGGGCTTATCCCCGCAGTGCTACGATGTATCAATTCACTGGAAGTTCCGCTGCAGCAATACTGTAGAAGTTCCGAGACTGACGCTGCCGTCTATTTTCTCCAGCAAGTGATGTGAGTGATGAAACAATCCAATAATTTGTCCTTGCAATAGATGTGCTCAATACAGCTCGTGAAAACAATATAAGTAAGTTGTCACCGAATTATCCTCTCTACATCACATAACATGTTTACAGTCAGTACTTGGGTAAAAAAAGATTGGAGCTTCGACTCCAGCCCAGTGCCATGGAGCAGCTTACCTCTTCTCATGCTATTCTGTCACCCGTTCAAAACATAAAGGCCCAGCATGATGCTGAAAGACAACAAAGAGAAGGCATTAAGTACCTGTTACTAAAATAGTCGTCACCAGCGACTGCTGATTGTTCCGTAACAGACTCGTAAACGACAAGTCGTATGTCCCCCACACTATCGTCTGTTCATTATCTTCGGGCCGTCTCTGTCCATCGTGCAGTACTGCTGTCTGGAAAGAAAGGGCACACGTCAGGCAGACAGCTGCAGTTAGGAGCCGGTCCCGCGGCTGTACTTACGCTGACGGTCCAGTGGCCCGTTGCGTTGCGGCTGACCGCACTTCGGAAGTGCACTGACCGCTCCGCCGACGACAGACCGCATAACGTCAGGACAAACGCCAGCAGTTTCACGCCCAGCGGAAGACCTGCAAAGCAATTAGGCGAATACTTTCAAAAATTCACAATTAGCCATAAAACATCCACATTCCTTGCTCATAATACACTGAAGAACCAAAGATACTGGTGCAGCTGCCTAAAATCGTGTAAGATATTTCCTAGATAACAGAACGCAGCATGTCATTCTCAATGGAGAGAAGTCTTCCGAAGTAAGAGTGATTTCAGGTGTGCCGCAGCGGAGTGTTGTAGGACCGTTGCTATTCACAATATAGATAAATGACCTTGTGGATGACATCGGAAGCTCACTGAGGCTTTTTGCGGATGATGCTGTGGTAAATCGAGAGGTTGTAACAGTGGAAAATTGTACTGAAATGCAGGAGGATCTGCAGCGAATTGACGCATGGTGCAGGGAATGGCAATTGAATCTCAATGTAGACAAGTGTAATGTGCTGCGAATACATAGAAAGATAGAGCCCTTATCATTTTGCTATAAAATAGCAGGTCAGCAACTGGAAGCAGTTAATTCCATAAATTATCTGGGACTACGCATTAGGAGTGATTTAAAATGGAATGATCATATAAAGTTGATCGTCGGTAAAGCACATGCCAGACTGAGATTCATTGGAAGAATCTTAAGGAAATGCAATCCGAAAACAAAGGACGTAGGTTACAGTACGCTTGTTCGCCCATTGCTTGAATACTGCTCAGCAGTGTGGGATCCGTACCACATAGGGTTGACAGAAGAGATAGAGAAGATCCAACGGAGAGCAGCGCGCTTTGTTACAGGATCATTTAGTAATCGCGATAGCGTTATGGAGATGATAGATAAACTCCAGTGGAAGACTCTGAGGAGAGACGCTCAGTAGCTCGGTACGGGCTTTCGTTGAAGTTTCGAGAACATACCTTCACCGAAGAGTCAAGCACTATATTGCTCCCTCCTACGTATATCTCGCGAAGAGACCATGAGGATAAAATCAGAGAGATTAGAGTCCACACAGAGGCATACCGACAATCCTTCTTTCCACGAACAATACGAGACTGGAATAGAAGGGACAACCGATAGAGATACTCAAGGTACCCTCCGCCACACATCGTCAGGTGGCTTGCGGAGTATGGATGTAGCTGTAGATCTAGAAGGCGCCAGCGACCACGCAGAAGTTCCGCAAAACGACGTGGCATGAGCTCGACTATTGTCTGAAGTAGTGCTGCAGGGAACTGACACCACGAATCCTGCAGGGCTGTCCATAAATCTGAAAGAGTACGAAGGGGTGGAGATCTCTTCTGAATAGCACGTTGCAAGGCATCCCAGATATGCTCAATAGTATCCATGTCTGGGGAGTTTGGTGGCCAGCGGACGTCTTTAAAATCAGAAGAACGTTCCTAGAGCCACTCTGAAGCAATTCTGGACGTATAGGGTATCGCATTGTCCTGCTGGAACTGCCCAAATCCGTCGGAATGCTCAATGGGCCTGAAAGGACGCAGGTGTTCGGACAGGATGCTTACGTACCTGTCACACGTCAGAGTCGTATCTAGACGTATCAGGGGTCCCGTATCACTACATCTGCACACGCCCCATACCGTTATAGAGCCTCCACCAGCTTGAATAGTCCCCTGCTGACATGCAGGATCCATGGATTCGTGAGCTTGTCTCCCTACCCGTGCACGTCCATCTGCTCGATACGATTTGAAACGAGACTCGTCGGACCAGATAGCATGTTTCCAGTCCAATGTCAGTGTTGACGGGCCCAGGCGAGGCGTAAAGCTTCTCAAGGGTACACGAATGGGCCTTTGTCCCCGATAGGCCATATCGATGAAGTTTTATTGAATGGTTCGCATGCTGACACTTGCTAATGGCTCAGAATTGAAATCTGCAGCAATTTGGGTAAGGGTTGAAATGCTGTCACGTTCAACGTTTCTCTACAGTCGTCGTCGGTCCCGATCTTGCAGTATCTTTTCTGACCGCAGCCATGTCGGAGATTTTATGTTTTACCGGATTCCTGATGTTAATGTTGTGGTCTTCAGTCCGGAGACTGGTTTGATGCAGCTCTCCATGCTACTCTATCCTGTGCAAGCCCCTTCATCTCCCAGTACTTTCTGCAACCTACATCCTTCTGAATCTGCTTAGTGTATTCATCTCTTGGTCTCCCTCTACGATTTTTACCCTCCACGCTGCCCTCCATTACTAAACTGGTGATCCCTTGATGCCTCAGAACATGTCCTACCAACCGATCCCTTCTTCTAGTCAAGTTGTGCCACAGATTTCTCTTCTTCCCAATCCTATTCAATACTTCCTCATTAGTTATGTGATCCACCCATCTAATCTTCAGCATTCTTCTGTAGCACCACATTTCGAAAGCTTCTATTCTCTTCTTGTCCAAACTGGTTATCGTCCATGTTTCACTTCCATACATGGCAACACTCCATACAAATATTTTCAGAAACGACTTCCTGACACTTAAATCTATACTCGATGTTAACAAATTTCTCTTCTTCAGAAATGCTTTCCTTGCCATTGCCAGTCTACATTTTATATCCTCTCTACTTCGACCATCATCAGTTATTTTGCTCCACAAATAGCAAAACTCCTTTACTACTTTGTCTCCTTTCCTAATCTAATTCCCTCAGCATCACCTGACTTAATTCGACTACATTCCATCATCCTCGTTTTGCTTTTGTTGATGTTCATCTTATATCCTCCTTTCAAGACGCTATCCATTCCGTTCAACTGCTCTTCCAAGTCCTTTGCTGTCTCTGACAGAGTTACAATGTCATCGGCGAACCTCAAAGTTTTTATTTCTTCTCCATGGATTTTAATACCTACTCCGAATTTTTCTTTAGTTTCCCTTATTACTTGCTCAATATACAGATTGAATAACATCGGAAAGAGGCTACAACCCTGTCTCACTCCCTTCCCAATCACTGCTTCCCTTTCATGTCCCTCGACTCTTATAACTGCCATCTGGTTTCTGTACAAATTGTAAATAGCCTTTCGCTCGTTGTATTTTACCCCTGCCACCTTCAGAATTTGAAAGGCAGTATTCCAGTCAACATTGTCAAAAGCTTTCTCTAAGTCTACAAATGCTAGGAACGTAGGTTTGTCTTTCCTGAATCTGGCTTCTAAGATAAGTCGTAGGGTCAGTATTGCCTCACGTCATCCGATATTTCTACGGAATCCAAACTGATCTTCCCCGAGGTCGGCTTCTACCAGTTTTTCCATTCGTCTGTAAACAATTCGTGTTAGTATTTTGCAGCCATGACTTATTAAACTGATAGTTCGGTAATTTTCACATCTGTCAACACCTGCTGTCTTTGGGATTGGAATTATTATATTCTTCTTGAAGTCTGAGGGTATTTCGCCTGTTTCATACATCTTGCTGACCAGATGGCAGAGTTTTGTCAGGACTGGCTCTGCCAAGGCTGTCAGTAAATGGCTCAAATGGCTCTGAGCACTACGGGACTCAACATCTTAGGTCATAAGGCCCCTAGAACTTAGAACTACTTAAACCTAACTAACCTAAGGACATCACACACACCCATGCCCGAGGCAGGATTCGAACCTGCGACCGTAGCAGTCCCGCGGTTCCGGACTGCAGCGCCAGAACCGCACGGTCACCGCGGCCGGCAAGGCTGCCAGTAGTTCTAATGGAATGTTGTCTACTCCCGGAGCTTTGTTACGACTCAGGTCTTTCAGTGCTCTGTCAAACTCTTCACGCAGTATCATATCTCCCATTTCATCTTCATCTACATCCTCTTCCATTTCCATAATATTGACCTCAAGTAGATCGCCTGTGTATTGACCCTCTATATACTCCTTCGACCCTTCTGCTTTCCCTTCTTTGCTTAGAACTGGGTTTCCATCTGAGCTCTTGATATTCATACAAGTGGTTCTCTTCTCTCCAAAGGTCTCTTTAATTTTCCTGTAGGCAGTATCTATCTTACCCCTAGTGAGATAAGCCTCTACGTCCTTACATGTGTCCTCTAGCGATCCCTGCTTGGCCATTTTGCACTTCCTGTCGACCTCATTTTCGAGACGTTTGTATTCCTTTTTGCCTGCTTCATTTACTGCATTTTTATATTTTCTCCTTTCATCAATTAAATTCAATATTTCTTCTGTTACCCAAGGATTTCTATTAGCCTTCGTCTTTTTACCCACTTGATCCTCTGCTGCCCTCACTACTTCATCCCTCAGAGCTACCCATTCTTCTTCCACTGTATTTCTTTCCCCCATTCTTGCCAATTGTTCCCTTATGCTCTCCATGAAACTCTGTACAACCTCTGGTTTAGTCAGTTTATCCAGTTCCCATCTCCTTAAATTCCCACCTTTTTGCAGTTTCTTCAGTTTCAATCTAGAGTTCATAACCAATAGATTGTGTTCAGAGTCCACGTCTGCCCCTGGAAATGTCTTACAATTTAAAACCTGGTTCCTAAATCTCTGTCTTACCTGATATTCAAGATAAACTCGTGAAATGGTCAACGGGAAAATCCCCACTTCATCGTTACCTCGGAGATGCTGTGTCCCAGCGTTCGTGTACTGTCTACAATACCACCACGTTCAGACTCACTCACATCTTGGTAACCTGCCGTTGTAGCAGCAGTAGCTGACGTAACAGCTGCGCCAGACACCTGTTGTCCTATACAGGCGTTATCGACAGCAGCGCCGTATTCTGTCTGTTTAGAGATGGGCAAAACTGTTCTTTTCACAGATTGGATCAGAACTGTTCACTCCCTGAAATGAATTAGCTCTTTTTCATGACTCGCCACTCATTTACAATAGAAAATAAATGGAAGGCACATTGCCCTTTAAACTTGGTTTATTCCAGTACTATACCTGTATTTTGATCTTATTTGATATTATTTTGAAGTAACACACATAATGAGTAAGAATTTTGTATTGTTTATTGAAATTTCCACGATATGACAAAGTTTTTGATTATTGATGTATTTTGCACTATCGTGGTTTTTTGGGTGATCGGAAAATGTTGTAACTTGAGATTTACATTAACAATATATTTGGCTATAATGTATTAAAATTTCATTAACCTCATACAAATACATCGCAAGCCATATATTTTTAAAGTGAACGTTTCCTTCCGAAGACGCCTAAAATCGCAAAATCCGTACCAGAATAAGAAAAAAATATATAAATTTGACTGTAAAACGAAAGTGCTGCATATAGCCTTACGCAGAATAAAACAAGGAAAATATTGGTGTATCACATTTTGCGATACGTTTATCGGTTCGCTCGTAATTAAAGCGTAAATTCGAGTGTCCGTAATAAAAATCCTATGGTAAGAGGAGTCATCAGGAACCTAATTTAATCAGTTTAAACAAATAAAAATAAAATAAAAACGATTGATGTATACATAACATAATAATGTAATATACATAGCGGTATTACTAAGAAGAACAATATCCAGTGGGGATGAACTCCGATGCAGAGGCGCTGAGTCGAGCAGGTCGAGCCGCGAGCTGTATTACTGCATGAGCTGAGACCGCAGAGACCAGAGTGACACCTGAGTCGCTTTGCTCAACGCTCTGGCTAGAGTCGAGACGGTGGGGTGAGCGTTGAGCGGGCGAGTTCCGAGGCTGGGGGAAGCGGTGAACTCACCCGCTCGGAGCCAAATCGTCCATTCCCTTGCGAGCAGGTTTTTGCAAGTAGTTCCTATGTTATCCGCTAGGTGGCTCTCTGTCCTGTTGCTCGCATCAACTGCCCAGAGGGCAGGACGTGCGACTGAAACGATCGCCGACAGAGTGCGATGCGAAGTTAACCTGCGCCAGACACTGCACACGGCAGACGACGCACAGAGACGGCACGGCATATGTGAAACACAAAATCCAATGGGGCACTGCACAATGCAGGCAGCCAAGGTAGAAGCAGGGCAGAGGCCGGCGCTGGCTGTGTTGTGTGGCGTGCACTGTGCTCTGACCAGCAGAGGCGCTGCTGATATGCTCTGTCTCTCTCTCTCTGTCTCTCTGTCTCTCTCTCTCTCTCTCTCTCTGCCGTGGGAAACGTTTGGAGCTACCGTTCTTTTTTTCTGAATCACTGATTGTTCATTCCTTTGAAAGATTCAACTCTATGAATTAGTTCAAGATCGGATCCCCCATCTCTAGTTTAGACGTCTCTGTGTTTGAATACGCATGCCAATACAATTTCTTTTTTCGCTTCAGTATATATACTTTCTTCATAGTGGAGCTGTGAGGCTCATGTTGCGTTGTGACGGAAATGGCCTTTTCACGCAGTAAATTTCTATGCTGTTCTGGACCTGCGAGTGGAGCAATACCTGTCTAATCGATAGCGAATGTCTTTTATTGGCAATAGCTGACCTCTATTTGGGAGTAGCCTGCTAGCTAGAGGAAAATAGAGTGCGTACGAAAATTAGTTGACGTGGAGCAGGCGCCACAATTATGCTGGCGATAGGTGCGTGAGAAATTTGCAGTTACGTGCAGTGTCATCGGAAAAAAGGTAACCAGCGAGAAACTCCCACATTTAGCAGCAAGCAGAAGTTTCTTTCTCCACCGTGGAAAACGGTATTAATCTACAAGGTGTCCAACTTGGGTAAAATTTTGATTTTCAGAAATTCAGCCGAAGTGCAACTTCCGCAGTAACATTTACAAATGTTTCCTGATAAAGTACATGAACACATAAGAACATACATGTTATTTAACGACTTTGCAAAGTTAACAGTTGCACTAGCAGTATACTAAATTTAATGATCCTCTGTAATCAAAGTCTGCACTTCTGACAGTAACTGGTGCATGCTGAGTGAGTGTCAAATCATCTCAATTCACGTAAAATGACAAATCCACTGGAATGCCGTATTGAGCAGATACTTATTCCTTCTTTTGTTTAACATCTGTGGTATCGATAGCACTACTACGAGACACCGACGACAGCGCCCTCTAGCAGGCGCTGTTGAGGTTTACGAGCTCCGCTGGAGATTCAGCCATTTCGTCGAGAGCAGACGGCCTGGAACATAGCTTAAACTACAGTGTGTGTTGACTTGATATTGAGACCTTGTACTACTCACGACGGGATGTACGGAGAGTTATGTAACTATTTATTAGCTTGTTTCTGCCTACAGTAAACATCTAACATTTTAATCGCAGAACCGAAGTGCTTGTCCCCTCCTGCTCCTAGTCGCTTTCTTCATTCGGCCTACCCTTCAGTTTGCAGGAGCAGATCCACGCTCCGACTTCCAGGCGGAATACAAAAACACCCTTACGAGCTCAACAGAACACAATGGTGTATTATATACACAACAATAACAAATGTTAATGAAATATTTGTCACGTTTTTGTGTTAGGTACCAAGAGTTCGTCTCACAAGATTATATAGTAAACTAGTGATACAGTCGTATTTGCTCGTATTTGCAACGGTAATGCAATTGTTTTATATTGGGAAACGTAAATAGTATATTTTATATTTGCTGTACGTGAACACGAAATTTAGTTGGCCTTTCTCTTCCTTACCTGTGATCCAAAGTCAGGGAACAAGTCCTAAGGAGCCCAGACTTCAGTACGGTAGTAGCAAAAGGAACACTACCCATCCGAAACCACCCTGGCATCTATGAGACGTGTCTAGTAAATTCGTATTATAGATTTTTTTAAATTCTCAACGCTCAGCAGCTTACTGTAGCGAAGAGGAAGACGATGACTGCTGTGCTAAGTATCGTGGTGGCGTCTTCAGCGATTCGTCAACTCCAGCGGCTGGAGTATGGAGGCAATGAGGCAGTAAATCCTTCCTGGACGTGCCGGCAAAGTTGTATGAATTTATTTGAAAAAGTGTAGACAGTGGAAATTAAAATGTGCTGCAATGCCTCTCCTGCTCCAAGTCAGTCCGTTTGACGTCCTAACCCTTAAGTCAAACTTTGGAGGCAGACGACTGGTAATCGTACCTACCGGAAAAAACGTAGGACTAATCGTCTGAAGCGATACAAAGTGGAACGACTGCATAAAACTACGCTCCTCGCCATTAAAATTGGAATAACGCGAAAGCGTTCCGCTGAACTGGCGTGCTTCGACACGCAAATGATTAGCATTTAAGCGCAACCACATAAAAGCGGTACTAGTAACGCCATATAACTTCGGCATGTAATGAAAGATTACACAGTAGAATTGCCACTCAGAAGTACTGGCTGTCTTGAGAAGATCGCGTTAAGCCTCGTGAAGGGAGGAGGAACGCCCAGCAGCACCTGCCGGGATTCCACAGCGGCCGCGTCTGGTTGGGCCCTAATAGACGCGTTCACCACCCCGCGGTGTGGCCGTGGACGACCCACGACCGCCGTGCGAATGTCGAGGCGCTGCGTTCAGAGTCCTGCATGATCACCACGGCTGTTCGTTTTGGGAACACAACCCACGACCAGCTGAGAGACAGAAGTGACGACACTTTCTGCAGGACCTGACCATCAATTTGCCAAGGCAATGCTCAAGCACGTACAGTGCAAGCTGTTACTGATTTGTTTAACCGATGGGGCTGCTATTGCTATACCACCTACTGCAGTCCCACGACTTAAGCCGTCATAAGTTCAACTCGATTTCTAAACTGAAGGAAACTCTTCACGGCATTCGTTTCAAAACTGCTACAAATTCGTCGGGCAATAGACCGCGCCGCTCGAACTGTCAACACAACTGGCACTGCTAAGAGTATCCTACGACTTCCATATCGCTGGCAACGGGTTATAAACGATGCTGGCGACTACTTTGAAGGTCAGTAAAACTTTGAAAGACGTATCTAGTTTCTACAAGCTGTATATAAATACACTCCTGGAAATGGAAAAAAGAACACATTGACACCGGTGTGTCAGACCCACCATACTTGCTCCGGACACTGCGAGAGGGCTGTACAAGCAATGATCACACGCACGGCACAGCGGACACACCAGGAACAGCGGTGTTGGCCGTCGAATGGCGCTAGCTGCGCAGCATTTGTGCACCGCCGCCGTCAGTGTCAGCCAGTTTGCCGTGGCATACGGAGCTCCATCGCACTCTTTAACACTGGTAGCATGCCGCGACAGCGTGGACGTGAACCGTATGTGCAGTTGACGGACTTTGAGCGAGGGCGTATAGTGGGCATGCGGGAGGCCGGGTGGACGTACCGCCGAATTGCTCAACACGTGGGGCGTGAGGTCTCCACAGTACATCGATGTTGTCGCCAGTGGTCGGCGGAAGGTGCACGTGCCCGTCGACCTGGGACCGGACCGCAGCGACGTACGGATGCACGCCAAGACCGTAGGATCCTACGCAGTGCCGTAGGGGACCGCACCGCCACTTCCCAGCAAATTAGGGACACTGTTGCTCCTGGGGTATCGGCGAGGACCATTCGCAGCCGTCTCCATGAAGCTGGGCTACGGTCCCGCACACCGTTAGGCCGTCTTCCGCTCACGCCCCAACATCGTGCAGCCCGCCTCCAGTGGTGTCGCGACAGGCGTGAATGGAGAGACCAATGGAGACGTGTCGGCTTCAGCGATGAGAGTCGCTTCTGCCTTGGTGCCAATGATGGTCGTATGCGTGTTTGGCGCCGTGCAGGTGAGCGCCACAATCAGGACTGCATACGACCGAGGCACACAGGGCCAACACCCGGCATCATGGTGTGGGGAGCGATCTCCTACACTGGCCGTACACCACTGGTGATCGTCGAGGGGACACTGAATAGTGCACGGTACATCCAAACCGTCATCGAACCCATCGTTCTACCATTCCTAGACCGGCAAGGGAACTTGCTGTTCCAACAGGACAATGCACGTCCGCATGTATCCCGTGCCACCCAACGTGCTCTAGAAGGTGTAAGTCAACTACCCTGGCCAGCAAGATCTCCGGATCTGTCCCCCACTGAGCATGTTTGGGACTGGATGAAGCGTCGTCTCACGCGGTCTGCACGTCCAGCACGAACGCTGGTCCAACTGAGGCGCCAGGTGGAAATGGCATGGCAAGCCGTTCCACAGGACTACATCCAGCATCTCTACGATCGTCTCCATGGGAGAATAGCAGCCTGCATTGCTGCGAAAGGTGGATATACACTGTACTACTGCCGACATTGTGCATGTTCTGTTGCCTGTGTCTATGTGCCTGTGGTTCTGTCAGTGTGATCATGTGATGTATGTGACCCCAGGAATGTGTCAATAAAGTTTCCCCTTCCTGGGACAATGAATTCACGGTGTTCTTATTTCAATTTCCAGGAGTGTAGTTGCCACTATTAAAGTTCCAACCCTCGTACATATTGTTTGCAAATTCCCGAAAAATCAGTAAGCGGGTCAAAATCATCTATTGATTCTCTCAGCGACCACACCGGCACCGAAACGGAAGATAAAAGAGAGAAGGCCGAAATACTCAATTCGGTCTTCCGAAGTTGTTTCACCGTAAGTAAAGGATCGTAACACTGTCCCTCCTTTCAATCGTCGTACGAACATCGAAATCGTAGATTTTGAGACAACCGGAACTGAAAAGCAGCTACAGTCGCATAGTAGTGGAAAGGCTTCAGGACCAGATGAGATACCTATAAGATTCTATAAAGATTGTGCGAAAGAACTTCTAGCAGTAATTTATTGTAGATCGCTCGAGCAACGAAAGGTACCTAACGACTGGAAAAAGCGCAGGCCATTCCCGTTTTTAAGAAACGCCGTAAGACAAATGGTTCAAATGGCTCTGAGGACTATGGGACTTAACATCGATGGTCATCAGTCCCCTAGAACTTAGAACTACTTAAACCTAACTAACCTAAGAACATCACACAACACCCAGTCATCACGAGGCAGAGAAAATCCCTGACCCCGCCGGGAATCGAACCCGGGAGCCCGGGCGCGGCCGTAAGCCAGATCCACACAATTATACACCTATTTCTTTGACGTCAGGCTGTTGTAGAACTATGGAACATGTTTTATGCTCAAGAATTATGACGTTCTTGGAAAATGAACATCTCCTCTGTACAAGTCAACATGGCTTCCGCAAACAGAGATCCTGCGAAACTCAGCTCTTTCTCTGTTCCTCCATGAGACCCACACCGCAGTGGACCACGAGGCTGAGATTGAGGCGGTGTTCCTTCGTTTCAGTAAGGCTTTGACACCGTCGCGCATTGCCGTTTAACGAAAAAAGAACGAGCTTACGCAGTATCGGAGCAGACCCGAGGTTGGATTCGAGACTTTCTTGTAGATAGAACTCAATACGTGGATCTTAACGGGAAAAGAAACGTCGAGTACCACACCGAAGTGTGATAGGACCGTTGATGTTTACAGTACATATAAATGATCTAGTAGAAAGCGTCGGATGCCCATACCATAGTAGCAACGCCAGAAGATAGTAAGAATTTGCAGAACGACCTGCAGAGAATTGATGAATGGTGCAGGCTCTGGCAGTTGACCCTGAACGTAAATAAATGTAGCATACTCCGCAAACATAGGAAAAGAAATCCACTACTGTACAGCTACACTATTGATGACAAACAGCTGGAGACAGCGTCTGCCGTAAAATATCGAGGCGTAACTGTGCAGAGTGATCTTAAGTCGAATGACCACATAAAACAGATAATGGGAAAAGCAGACACCAGACTCAGATTCATCGGAAGAATCTTAAGGCAATGTAACTCATCCACAAAAGAGGTGGCTTATAAGGCGCTTGTTCGTCCGATTCTTGAGTATTGTTCATCTGTCTGCGATCCCTATCAGGTAGGACTGATAGAGGAGATAGAGAAGATCCCACGAAGAGCGGCGCATTTCGTCACGGGAGCGTTCAGCTAGCGAGGGAGTGCTACTCAGACGCCAATCAAATTTCACTGGCAGATGTTACAAGAGAGACGTTGTGCATCAAGGAGAGATTTACTATTGAAATTTCCGGACAGCACTTTTCAGGAGGAGTCGGACAACATATTACCTGCCCAGACATTCATCTCGCGTGTTGACTACGAGGAGAAAATTCGACAAAGTAGAGCCAATACAGAGGCGTACCGACAATCATTCTTCCCACACACTATTCGCGAGTGGAACAGGGTTGGAGGGATGAGACAGTGGTACCGAAAGTGCCTTCCGCCTCACACCATTAGTTGGCTTGCGGAGTATGATGTAGATGTTACAGGACGTCTAGGACTAGTGGAGGAGAGTGACTGCATAACATTTTGAATAGGAACACATGTTACGGAAACGTTTTCGTACTACAGTCGTTTGAAAACACGTTTGCTACGTAGGCATGCAACACGGTAGTCATGAGGGGGGGAGGGTGGGTGGTTACGTCAGAACGTCTGTCCTACCTCTGTGACCTGGTTCCAGCCTTCTTCACGTGCCTGTGAGTGTTAGAGCAACACAGCCGTGTACATGTTTGCAGAATACACAGACGTGATCCTTCCGAACGGCGAAGCTCACGGCAACGGATCGTTCTCCACAACATCCGGTTCCATCTCATACCGTTTTCGCTAAACTTACGCAACGACTTCGAGAAAGGGTACCTTCACCGTCAGCAGGCGTGACCGTGTTGCTCCACGGAGAGACTGTACACCCGAATTAGAGAACTCCGTACTGCGTCAGGTTGAAGAGTAACTGTCAGCCACTTCACGAACAATTTCGTTCGCTATTAGTGAGTGAAACAGTAAAACAACTAATGAACTGCTTCACGCCTAGTCAATTACTTGTAAAATTGGTCGGGTTAGCAACGGGTCTTCAAAGTGTTGCAGCACGGGAACGGCAAGTTTCCGTACGTGGAATCCACTTTGAAATATTATGTACTGACTATGTTCCCTTGCAGGTCGTAGAAGTTTGTAACGGGAAACGGGAAATGTCTAACTCCGTATATATATATATATATATATATATATATATATATATATATATATATATACATATGTGTGTGTGTGTGTGTGTGTGTGTGTGTGTGTGTGTATTGCATATTATCTTATATTGTATCAGTTTCAAATATGTACACTATGTGATCAAAAGTATCTGGACACCTGGTTGCAAATGACTTGCAAGTTTGTAGCGACTCCATCGGTAATGCTGGGATTCATTATGGCGTAGGCCCACCTTTTAGCCTTGATGACAACTTCCACTCTCGCAGCCATACGTTCAGCCAGGTGCTGGAGGGTTTCTTAGGGAATGGCGGCCCATTCTTCACGGAGTGCTGCACTGAAGAGTGGTGTCGGTGTCGGTCGGTGAGGCCTGGCACGAAGTCGGCGTTCCAAAATATCCCAACGGTGTTCTATAGGTTCACAGATCAGGACTCTGTGTAGGCCAGTCCATTACAGGGATGTGATTGTCGTGTAACCACTCCGCCACAGACCGTGCATTATGAGCAAGTGATCGATCGTGTTCAAAGATGCAATCGCCATCCCCGAATTGCTCTTCAACAGTGGGAAGCAAGAAGATGTTTAAAACATCAATGTACGCCTTTGTTGTGATAGTTCCACGCAAAACAACAACGGGTCCAAGACCCCTCCATGAAAAACGCGAGCACACCGTAGCACCACAGCCTCCGAATTTTACTGTTCGTACTTCACACGTTGGCAGATGACGTTCACCGGGCATTCGCCACACCCTGCCATCGGATCGCCACATTGTATACCGTGATTCGTCACTCCACACAACGTTTATCCACTGTTCAATAGTTCAATGTTTACGCTCCTTACACCAAGCGAGGTGTCGTTTCGCAATTACCAGCGTGCTGTGTGGCTTACGAGCAGCCGCTCGACTATGAAATCCGTTTTCTCACCTCCCGCTTGTCATAGTGCTTACAGTGGATCCTGATGGAGTTTGGAAGTGTGATGGTCTGGATAGACGTCTAGCATTACACATTATGACCCTCTTCAACTTTCGGCGGTCTGTCAGCCAACAGACTAGGTCGGCCTGTACGCTTTTGTGCTGTACGTGTCCTTTGACGTTTCCACTTCACTGTCACATCGGAAACAGTGGACCCAGGGATGTTTAGGTGTGCGTACAGACGCATGACACAAGTGACACCCAACCACCTGACCACGTTCTAAGTCCGTGAGCTCCGCGGAGCGCCCCATTCTGCTCTCTCTACTACTGAGGTCACTGATATGGAGTACCTGATAGTAGGTGTCAGTACAATGCACGTAATATGAAAAACGTATGTTTTTGGGGGTGTCCGGATAGTTTTGATCATGTAGTGTACTTGTAAACTGCAACTCTGTAAACTGTATACCAGTTTCAAATATATACTTGTAAACTGTAATTCTGTAAACCACATACGAAATGAAGTTCCCTTATCCCTCATCCAAGTTCAGTTCGACTCAAATCCAACCACACTGCAGCCACTGCTGCTGACAGAGGTGGCACATTCTGCTAACTACGGTACCCTGTACAGCTGTACACATCCAGATCGCCTACAACTTTACTCCTATATTGTTCCCACTATGCGTACACGATGAGACAAATTTCGTTGTTTGCTGTCGATCCCGGTGCTTTAATTTTACTGGCCAGTCACGTAGCTGCAGCAAAAGCAAATACCCTGCTAAGATTCTTTGGAAGATTCATGAAGAAATAAAACAAAATTCACCCATGAAAGAAGTGGCCAGTAAAAAATTTGTTCGTAGAGGGTGTAGGAAGGATGTGTTAATTTTTTTTTATTTACACGACAAGTTCCGTAGGACCAAATTGACGACCAAAGCTCCAAGGTCATGGAACATGTCGGTACATGAAATGACAACATAAGAGTAATAACAGATCAAAACAAAATGTTTATGAACCCGAAAAATTCAAGCCATAAGTTTAAGTAAAGGCAATCAACAATACAACAAGAATCAGCTTAATTTTTCAAGGAACTCCTCGACAGAATAGGAGTGACCCATGAGGAAACTTCTTAGTTTCGATTTAAAAACACGTGCATTGCTGCTAAGATTTTTGAATTCGATGGGCAGCTTATTGAAAATGGATGCAGCAGTATACTGCACACTTTTCTGCAAAAAAGTTAAGGAAGTCCGATCCCAATGCAGGTTTGATTTCTGCTGAGTATAAACTGATTGAAACCTGCTTGTTCTAGGGAATAATTTAATATTGCTAACAAGAAATGACAGCTATATATATATATATATATATATATATATATATATATATATATATATATATATATATTGAGAGGTCAGTGTCAAAATACCCAGACTCATGAACAGGGATCGACAAGAGGTTCATGAACTTACACCGCTAACTGCCGGAACCGCCCGTTTTTGAACCAATAATATCCTTTTAGAATGGGGAAAGTTACCCCAAAATATAGTACCATACGATATAAGCGAATGAGAAAAAGCGAAGTAGGCTAATTTTCCTGTCGAACGATCACTTACTTCAGATACCGATCGAATAGTAAAAATTAAAAAAAAAATTAAAAATAATTAAGTCATTGAACAAGATACTGAAGGTGGTCTTTCCACGACAGTTTGCTATCTATCTGAACACTGAGAAATTTGTAATTTTCAGTTACACTATTCATATGCCCGTTCTGTGTAATTAAAACCTCGGGTTTTGCTGAATTGTGTGTTAGAAACTGTAAAAACTGAGTGTTACTCTGATTTAGCGTTAGTTTATTTTCTACAAGCCATGAACTTAGGTCATGTACTGCACTATTTCAAACCGAGCCAATGTTGCACACAACCTCCTTTACTACCGATCTAGTGTGACCAGTAAACAGAAATATTTTAGAGTTAGCGGTAATACTAGAGGATTTATCATTTATATAAATAAGGAACAGGAGTGGCCCCAACACTGATCCCTGGGGCATCCTGCATTTGATTGCACCCCACTCAGACCCCACATCACAGCCATTCTCAACGCTCGTTGCGCGTGCGTGTAGCAGGCGCGAGAGTGCGTTACTGACATACTCGTCAAAACTACAGTACCGACAGTAAAAGGGAGACGCTACACATAAAAGGGAAGCTTACTTTTAAAATTCCGCGAGAGTACATACAGACTATAATCATGTTTCGTATTGCTAGGTGCCACAAGTATTCCACAAAATGGAAACATTGCAGAAAACAAAAAAGAAAGCTTACGAATTTATGCATACAACTGCAGAATTTCTCACGCAACTTTCGGCACTCTGTGCCCGGAGTCACTAGTCTTACGCAATGTAGGTATAGATATACTTATTTACGCTACACATTTATGCTTGCAGTCTCAGCGGAAATGCAGTTGTAACTCATTATGGCAGAAGTAAATGGGACACCAAATACGTTAAAATAAAATTTAATACTGTTTAATGTAAATATAGCTGTCAGGAAATGTGCTTCTGAAATTTTTTGTCCATGTATGGTCAGTAAACATGAACAATACCAGTACTAGCTACTCAGTGTGATTCAGGGAACTGCCTTTTGTTGCACCACATTAAGTGGATTGCCGACAAAAGGAGCGGTCCCAAGGCTGATACTTATGACAGGTGAATAATTTGAGAAGGGGCTTACAGTATGAAAATACTAGAAACTACCAGAAATACTAGAAACGTCGTATGTGCGAAACGGGCTTCATGTTTACACTCAGGAGGGCAAACTACACTACTGGCCATTAAAATTGCTACACAAAGAAGAAATGCAGATGATAAACGGGTATTCATTGGACAACTATTTTATACTAGAACTGACAAGTCATTACATTTTCACGTAATTTGAGTGCATAGATCCTGAGAAATCAGTACCCAGAACAACCACCTCTGGCCGTAATAACGGCCTTGATACGCCTGGGCATTGAGTCAAACAGAGCTTGGATGCCCATGCAGCTTCAACACGATACCACAGTTCATCAAGAGTAGTGACTGGAGTATTGTGACGAGCCAGTTGCACGGCCACCATTGACCAGACGTTTTCAATTGGTGAGAGATCTGGAGAATGTGCTGGCCAGGGCAGCAGTCGAACATTTTCTGTATCCAGAAAGGCCAGTACAGGACCTGCAACATGCGGTCGTGCATTATCCTGCTGAAATGTAGCGTTTCGCAGGGATCGAATGAAGGGTAGAGCCACGAGTCGTAACACATCTGAAATGTAACGTCCACTGTTCAAAGTGCCGTCAATGCGAACAAGAGGTGACCGAGACGTGTAACCAATGGCACCCCATACCATCACGCCGGGTGATACGCCAGTATGGCACGCTTCGAATGTGCGTTCACAGCGATGTCGCCAAACACGGATGCGACCGTCATGATGCTGTAAACAGAACCTGGATTCATCCGAAAAAATGACGTTTCGCCATTCGTGCTCCCAGGTTCGTCGCCGAGTACACCATTGCAGGTGCTCCTGTCTGTGATGCAGCGTCAAGGGTAACCGAAGCCATGGTCTCCGAGATGGTAGTCCATGCTGCTGCAAACGTCGTCGAACTGTTCATCCATATGGTTGTTGTCTTGAAAACGTCCCCATCTGTTCACTTAGGAATAAAGACGTGGCTCCACGATCCGTTACAGCCATGCGGATGCCTGTCATCTCGATTGCTAGTGATACGAGGTCGTTCGGATCCAGCAAGCGTTCCGTATTACCCTCTTGAACCCACCGATTCCATATTCTCCTAACAATCATTGGATCTCGACCAACGCGAGCAGCAATGTCGCGGTACGATAAACCGCAATGGCGATAGGCTACGCGAGGCATCACAACAACGGTTCACCAGGCAACGCCGGTCAACTGCTGTTTGTGTATGAGAAATCGGTTGGAAACTTTCCTCATGTCAGCACGTTGTGAGTGTCGCCACCGGCGCCAACCTTGTGTGAATACTGTGAAAAGCTAATCATTTGCATATCACAGCATCTTCTTCCTGTCGGTTAAATTCGGCGTCCGTAGCACGTGATCCTCGTGGTGTAGCAATTTTAATGACCAGTAGTGTAGTTGTTTGGTATACACCGGTCTGGCGAGCCACTGGATGTTTGCAGGAGCACTTCTCCAGCTGCCTCTGACAGCCAAGCACTGTAGTAAACCTATTACGTTGCAGAATATTGTTTTAGCTGTGAATTATACTCCAGACTTTTGATTTTTAAGTAATTCGTTAATTTATTTTTGATGTTGTGTTTTTCTTTAAATTTGGTTCGTTATTTAGAATGCTAGGCGTTAAGTGTCAGGCTGTCGAGTCCTTTCCACTCAAGAACAGCAGTCAGAACAACAACAACAACAACAGCAACAACAACGTCGTTTGCAAAACACTTGTCGATGTGATTTCTGTGTTAGACACAATGATCAAAATTTGTCCGGTTTTAGTAGATATCGAAGAGCTTGAGATCAAATACGTGTATAATGATTTACTTTAAACGAGAATTATTTATCACTCCGCTTCTATTCACTTACAATGGATGCTCCAGAAACTGTGCTTAATGACAACCTATAATACAGATTAGTGATTGACGTTGTCAATTTGCATAATGAACTACGATTTTCACTGTAGTACTTTTTATCTAACTAGTACGACTTAGCTCTGGAACGTACTACGAGTGTAATGAATCTCACACACTGAATGACATTTGAGACTGACCTGAAGATGGCTCGGTAACCGGCAGTTGGCAAGAAGGCAGCTAGGAAGAGGAACTATTCAGACGTGTATGCAATAGATTTGACCAACTGTCAGAGTTGAGTGGAGAGAAGCTTCGTGTAGCTGTAGATGTAGGGAACATGCAGCAGTCCTCAGCAATTAGGAGGCCTAGGTTAGTTGTAAAGGCTCTGTTGCTAGGTACTTCTCACGGTAGAGGTGTGGGCCAGCAGTTGCAGGAAGTGTCGGGTCGTGAGTATCAGGTCACCAGCATTGTGAAGCCTAGTGTAGGGTTGGCTCAAGTGAATGACAGTATAGGGGAGTTATGTAGGAACTTTACGAAGGATGATCAGGTAGAGTTAGTGGGTGGAGCAGGGAACAATCTTGATAGGGACGGGGAATATGATGTACGCTGTGACCTGGTGAAGATAGCTACTCAAACTTGTGGCACTAATGTGCATTTCGTGCAACTGTTTAACCGTCATGATCAGCCTCACCTTAATGCGGCTGTTAGGGGCGTTACCATGGGGCTGGAGAGGGCGCTGATGGCAGAGGGCATGGCTCACATCTCAGTGGTGCCAGTGGGGGCTGTCAGTAAACTGGGTTTCACTAGGCATGGCCTGCACCTCAATAGGTATGGGAAGGGGAGGCTGGCTAATCTTATAGATGACAGTGTAGTGGGTGATGGTGTCACTCATGGAAAAATGCCTGTAGCAGTTGGTGTTAGAGCTGCACCGTTTTTAGACTGAAGTCAGCTGATAGGTATACCTGCTAAAGGAAGTCCCTCTAGCTAAGGGTTCAACTTTCGAGAATGTAATATTTCCAAGTAGAGACGGAATTAGCATATTTCATCAAAATATAAGATGTACTAGAGATAAAGTTAGTGAACCGCTTATGTTCAGTTTCACTAATCATATGCCTGTTCTGTGAAATTAAAACGTCGGATTTTGCTGAATTGTGTGTTAGAAACTGTAAAACTGAGTCTACCTGTGATTCAGCGTTAGTTAATTTCTACAAGCCATGAAGTTAGGTCATGTTGTGCAGGGACAGCTGAATGTAGTGAAACTAAACTTCTAATTGTTGTTGTTTATAGGTCCCCTAACTCCGACTTCAGAGCATTTCTGCTCAAGCTAGAGAGGGTTCTTGATTCCTTTTCTAGGAAGTACCAGGAGTTAGTTGTATGTGGTGAAAAAATGGTTCAAATTGCTCTGAGCACTATGGGACTAGGGTCGTTAGTCCCCTAGAACGTAGAACTCCTTAAACCTAACTAACCTAAGGACATCACACACATCCATGCCCGAGTCAGGATTCGAACCTGCAGGTTTCGCGCGGTTCCGGACTGAAGCGCCTAGAACCACTCGGCCACGGCGGCCGGATTGTATGTGGTGACTTCAATATTAATTTAGTATATGATGGTGCAAGAAAAAGGATCTCCTAAATTGATATGATCTGATTCAGACTGTGCTTTTTGCAACTATGGTGGAGGGGAACAGTAGCACAGCTGTAGACAATATTTTTATTCATTCTTCATTACTAGATGGGCATTCTGTTAATAAAAGTGTGAATGTCCTTTCAGACCACGATGCACAAATTTTAACACTAAAAGGCTTTTGTATTCAAACCAATGTCATATTTAATTACAAACTATGTAGGAAAGTTAATCCAACAGCTATACAAAGTTTTTAAACCTTGTCAAGGAACGAGAGTGACAGGATCTTTATAGTGCTAATAACATAGATGATAAATACAATGCTTTTATTAATACATTTCTCATGCTCTTTGAGAGTCGCTTTCCATTACAACGCTCTAAACGGGGTACTATCAGTAATGGACAGCCTGTGTGGCTGACTAGTGGGATAAGGATATCTCGTAGAACAAAGCGGGAACTATATCAAAATGTTATGAGTAGTCACAATCAAGCTACAGTAGCCCATTACAAACAGTATTGCAAGGTACTTAAAAATGCTATTAGAAAGGCAAAGAGTATGTTGAATGCAAATAGAATAGCTAATTCACAGGGTAAAATTAAAACCATATGGTCAGTTGTGAAGGAAGTGTCTGGTCAGCAGCACAAGGCTGACGATATTAAGTCAGTTCATAGTAAAAATACTTCTGTTACTGATAAATCAGATATATGTACAGTATTTCACAATCATTTTATGAGCATTGCTGGTGAATTAAATAAAAATTTAGTTTGTATAGGGAATCATATAACTTTCTTGGAAAATGCATTTCCGAGACGTCTGAAATACTCCTCTGTATTACAGACAAGAGGAAATTGAGTCAATAATTAAATCACTAAAGACTAAGGATTTTCATGGTTATGATGGAGGGTCTAGCAGAATATTAAAGTACTGTGCTGCACATGTTAACCATATTTGTAATTTTTCCTTTAGGAATGGTCAGTTTCCTGAGCGATTAAAGTACTCAGTAGTAAAGCCGCTTTATAAAACGGGAGAAAGGAATAATGTAGATAATTTTAGACCTATTTCTATGCCATCAGTGTTTGCAAAAGTTATTGAAAAGGCTGTGTATGTAAGGATAATTGATCATTTCATATCACACGATTTGCTATCAAATGTACTACAGTTCGGCTTTAGAAGTCGTTTAACAACTGTAAATGCTATATTCTCTTTTCCCTGTGAGGTACTGGATGGGCTAAACAAAAGGTTTCGAGCACTTGACATTTTTTTGATTTAACTAAGGCATTTCATTGTGTTGATCACAAAATATTGCTTCAGAAGATGGATCATTACAGAATACAGGGAGTAGCTCACAATTGGTTCACCTCTTACTTTAGCAACAGGCAGCAAAAGTTCATTATTCACAATGTTGATAACAGCTGTGATATGGGGTCTGAGTGGGGTACTGTCAAGTGGGGGGTGCCCCAGGGATCAGTGTTGGGGCCACTCCTGATCCTTATTTATATAAATAATTCGCCATCTAGTATTACGGCTAACTCTAAAATATTCCTGTCTGCTGATGACACTAGCTCGGTATTAAAAGATGTTGTGTACAACATTGGCGCGGTTTCAAATAGTGCAGCACATGACCTAAGTTCATGGCTTGTAGAAATAAACTAACGCTGAATCACAGGTAGACTCAGTTTTTACAGTTTCTAACACACAATTCAGCAAAATCCGACGTTTTAATTTCACAGAACAGGCATATGATTAGTGAAACTGAACAGTTTAAATTTCTAGGTGTTCAGATAGATAGTAAACTGTCATGGAAAGCCCACGTTCAGGATCTTGTTCAAAGACTTAATACTGCCATTTTTACTATTCGAACGATACCAGAAGTGAGTGATCGTTCGACACGAAAATTACTCTAGTTTGCTTATTTTCATTCGCTTATGTCGTATGGTATTAATTTTGGGGTAACTCTTCCCATTCTAAAAGGATATTTTTGACTCAGAAACGGGCTGTTTAGGCAGTAAGTGGTGTAAGTTCACGAACCTCTTGTCGAGCCCTGATCAGGTGTGTGGGTATTTTGACATTGGCCTCTCAATATATATATTCCTTACTGTCATTTCTTGTTAACAATATTAGCTTATTCCCAAGAATAAGCAGCTTTCACTCGGTTAATACTCGGCAGAAATCAAACCTGCATTTGGATCGTATTTCCTTAACTCTTGAGTAAAAAGGTGTGCAGTATACTGCTGCGTCCATTTTCAATAAGCTGCCACTCGAATGCAAAACTCTTACGAGTAATTCACGCGCTTTCAAATCGAAACTGAAGAGTTTCCTCATGGGTCACTCCTTCTATCCTGTCGAGGAGTTCCTTGAAAAATTAAGCTGATTCTTATTGCATTGTTGATTGCGTTTACTTAAACTTAAGGATTGACTTTTTTCGGGTTCATAAACATTTATTTTTATCTGTTATTTCTTTTATGCTGTAATTCCATGACCTTGGAGATTTGCTCTTCAATTTGGTCCTACGGATCTTATTGTGTAAATAAATAAATAAGTAAATTAGCCCAAACCGGTAATCAGTAAAGAAAATTGGCGATCTTGACGTAGATTTTCATCTGCGTGTGTTTGAATGCTGAATAATTGCAAATTCGACTTCAAGGGTCTTTATTTCACACGTTAGATCAGAAAATACTAAGCAAATGCAAATTTCAAAAGCCGTTAGCTACTTTTAAGTGAAGCCTTCTACTATGTGACACATGTTAGTACCTTCAGCAGCCATGGCGCGCAAGTTGAGGTGTGGCAGCAGAAAGGGCGACTGACCTTGCTTCTGGACGTGTGATATATATATATGTGCGTGGCATGAGTTCTTATGTGCCTCACGAGGCGAGTTTATCTCTCCTACTCAGCAACTTTTATTTGTCAGATATTTCATAATTAGCAGTAACGACGCTTCTGATGCCTAGCTAGTTATTTTCCACTAACAAGATATCACCGTTATAAAGAGACCTTTTGGCCAGATTAACAGTTTTTCTGGTACACCATTCTATTACCTCACTAACGTCTAAGGAAAGTAGACCTTCCTACGAATGTATCCCGTTTCTGTTCTCGTGTAGTTAATCAGGTACGGGACTGTCATTAGGCCATGCCATCCACTAAAGATTATCAGCTAACGATTAAGCTTTTGAACTTTTATACAAAGCTAAAAGAATTTTTTTTTTTAAATGTGAATGTTTTCAAATGCCAAGTACAGCAGCTGAATGAAATTACGAGGAAATGCTTTGACGAAATACAACGATGATGCACACCACTTCGGTTGTTGTTGTTGTTGTTGTTGTGGCCTTTATTCCGAAGGCTAGTTTGATGCAGCTCTCCACGCTACACCCTGCTGTGCGAGTCTATTCATCCACAGATAACCGCTGCAATCTACACCCTTCTGAATCTGCTTACTGTATTCATCTCCCGGTCTCCCTCTACGATTTTTACCGCCAACGCTTTCCTCCAGCACTAAACTGATGATGCCTCAGAATGTGTCCCATCAACTCATCCCCTCTTTTGCTCAGGTTGTGCCACAAATTTTTTGTCCCCCCATTTACATTCAGGACTTATGCGTTAGTTACGTGGTCTACCCATCTAATCTTCACCATACTTCTGAACCACCACATGTTGAAACATTCTATACTCTTTTTGTCTAAACTGTTTATCGGCCATGTTTCACTTCCACACATGGCAACACTCCTGACTAATACTTTCAAAAAAGACTCCTTAACACTATATTTATATTCGACGTTCAGAAATTTTTCTTGCTCAGAAATGCTTTTCTTGCCATTACCAGTCTACATTTTATATCCTCTCGACTTGGGCAATCATCAGTTATTTTGCTGCCCAAATAGCAAAACTCATCTCCTACTTTAAGTGTCCCGTATCCCAATCGGAATCCCGTAGCGTCACGAGATTTAATTCGACTACATTCCATTATCCTTGTTTTGCTTTTGCTGATGTTCATCTTATACCCACGTTTCAAGACACTGTCCATTCCGTTCAACTGCTCTTCCACTTCCTTTGCTGTCTCCGACAGAATTGCAATGTCATCGGCAGACCTCGAAGTTTTTATTTCTTTTCTCTGAACTTTAGTTCCTTCAACAAATTCTTCTTTGCTTTTATGAACTACTTGTTCGATGCACAGACTAAATAACGTCGGGGATAGGCTACTACTATGTCTCCTCGCTTATCAACCAGTGCTTCCTTTTCGCGTCCCTCGACTCTTATTACTGCCGTCTGGTTTCTGTACAAGTCGTAAATGGCTTTTCGCTCCCTGTATTTTACCCCTGCTGCTTTCAGAATTTCAAAGAGAGTATTCGAGTCAACATTGTCAAAAGCTTTCTCTATGACTAGAAATGCTATAAATGTAGGTCTGCCTTTCCTTCTTATGGTCAGTATTGCCTCTTGTGATCCTTCATTCTCCGTAATCCAAAGTGATCTTCCCTCAGATCAGCTTCTACCAGTTTTTCCATTCTTCTGTTGAGAATTCGCGTTAGTATTTTGCAATCACGACTTGTTGTTGTTGTTGTTGTTGTCTTCAGTCCTGAGACTGGTTTGATGCAGCTCTCCATGCTACTCTATCCTGTGCAAGCTTCTTCATCTCCCAGTACTTACTGCAACCTACATCCTTCTGAATCTGCTTAATGTATTCATCTTGTTCTCCCTCTACGATTTTTACCCTCCACGCTGCCCTCCAACGCTAAATTTGTAATCCCTTGATGCCTCAGAACATGTCCTACCAACCGGTCCCTTCTTCTTGTCAAGTTGTGCCACAAACTTCTCTCCTCCCCAATTCTATTCTATACCTCCTCATTAGTTATGTGGTCTACCCATCTAATCTTCAGCATTCTTGTGTAGCACCACATTTCGAAACCTTCTATTCTCTTTTTGTCCAAACTATTTATCGTCCATGTTTCACTACCATACATGGCTACACTCCATACAAATTGTTGTGTCTAGACCATACAGCCTAGACACAATGCTGTGGCCGATAGGGCACGCAATGCTAATGCAGACGGGCGTGAAGTCTGGAACATGAGAACTTATAAATGAATAAGAAGAAAAGTACGTAGATGCTGGTTACTTAACTTTTAATTAGTCCTTGGAATACATCTCTCTTGAATATTAGTAAGCTATAGGCACTGATACAAATGGCGCCTTGCTAGGTGGTCGCCATTTAACTTAGCAGAGGGCTATTCTACTGTCTATCTCTCGGCAAATGAGAGCAAGGCTTAGCACGTCCAATCGCTAGCTATGTTGTCCGTACAACTGGGGCGAGGTCTCCTCAGTCTCTCGAGACCTGCCATGTGGTGGCGCTAGGTTTGCGATCACACAGTGGCGACACGCGGGTCCGACATGTACTACAGGACCGCGGCCGATTTAAGTTACCACCTAGTAAGTGTGGTGTCTAGCGGTGACACCACACAAATACTTTCAGAAACGACTTCCTGACATTTAAATCTATACTCGATGTTAACAAATTACTCTCCCTCAGCATCACCCGACTTAATTCGACTACATTCCATTATCCTCGTTTTGCTTTTGTTGATGTTCATCTTATATCCTCCTTTCAAGACACTGTCTATTCCGTTCAACTGCTCTTCCAAGTCCTTTGCTGTCTCTGACAGAATTACAATGTCATCAGCGAACCTCAACGTTTTTATTTCTTCTCCATGGACTTTAATACCTACTCCGAAATTTGTTTTGTTTCCTTTACAGCTTGCTCAATATACAGATTGAATAACATCGGGGAGAGGCTATAACCCTGTCTCACTCCCTTCCCAACCACTGCTTCCCTTTCATGTCAGTAGTTCCAATGGAATGTTGTCTACTCCCGGGGCCTTGTTTCGACTCAGGTGTTTCAGTGCTCTGTCAAACTCTTCACGCAGTGTCACATCTCCCATTTCATCTTCATCTACATCCTCTTCCATTTCCATAATATTGTCCTCAAGTACATCGCCCTTGTATAGACCTACTCCTTCCACCTTTCTGCTTTCCCTTCTTTGCTTACAACTGGGTTTCCATCTGAGCTCTTGATATTCATACAAGTGGCTCTCTTTTCTCCAAAGGTCTCTTTAATTTTCCTGTAGGCAGTATCTGTCTTACCCCTAGTGAGATAAGCCTCTACATCACGACTTATTAAACTGATATTTCGTTAATTTTCATATGTGTCAACACCTGCATTCTTTGGAATTGGGATTATTATGTTGTTCTTGAAGTGTGAGGGTATTTCGCCTGTTTCATAATCTTGCACACAAGATTACGGAAGTATCAAAAACACGCTTGTGGCCACTGCTCAGTGCAAGCCTGAATGCTGCCTGGTGGTGATGCTAGCGTATGGCGCGGTTATGAATGTAAAGTGCAGCAGAGGCGATTGGAGAATGCCTGCGACGACGGTACAGGGCGCCGATGCTCAAGCGGCTTTGGGTGGGCGCCAATTACGAGTGTTGTGTCTGGGAATGTGCATAAGGGAGCGGCGGCGCTCCTCAGCTGGCCGCGTGCCTCTGCCCTGGGAACTGATTTAACGTGGCCGAAGGTCGATGGAACCAGAGGAGGCGACAAGGCGTTGGACGTCCACGCCTCTTCGCACAACTTAGTGGTCGAAGCTTGCTAGATCCGTAAATCAGGATTTGCTGCGACCTGTGACAGATCTGACGAGTACAACGTCGGTGCTGCCACAGATGTATCGGAGCACACCGTTCAACGCTCGTTGCTGAACGGGGATTCCGCAGCGGAGATCGGATGTCCTCACGTCCACTCGACGACATCACCAATTACGTTTGCAGTTCACGCGGGATCACGGAAAGTGGACGGTGAATCAGTGGAAACGAGTCGCCTGGTTGGGTGAATGGAGTTTCATCCCATACCTGGCCGCCGTCGTACAGGCAAACGGTTGACAGAAACATTCAACGCTCAACGGACCCAAAATGGTGGGAGGACATTTACCTGGGCTCCCATGGACCAGTCCAGTGATAGAATGCGAACGCACGACAGCTCTGGACAATGTGCACGCCATAGCAGGCTAGCTGCATTCCTTGAAGTTGGACGCCTTCGCCAAGGCCGTGGCATCTTCCAGCTGGATAACCGTGCACAAGGCCAGAATCGTGATACAGTGGATTTTGGAGCACAATAGTAAACACATGTCGATGATTTTACCACCAAATTCGCCTGGTCTGAACCGAAAAAAACTCATCTGGAACACTATGGGGCGCCAGATCGACGCCAACGAAACGGCTTTGAGTAATTTACGAGAATCGGGTGGCTTTTGCGTTGACATCTGGACCTCGTACCTCCGGATTCCTACTGCGGACTTGTGAAGTCCCACAACTGCTACTGTACTGAGCTTCAAAGGTGGAGTCACAGGAACTTAAACAGCTGGTCATAATGTTTTGACCACCAGTGTATAAAAATTTGGTACTACCTGTTAGAACTGGCATTGCCCGAGTATTTTGTATGAGAAACGAGCACAAAAAATAAGCCACGTTTCTAGCGCAATATCGAAAAATTTCATTTCCATATACGATAATGTTGGAAGCTACAGATATGAATTAAAATTTGTGTCACAGCCAAAACCCGAACTCAGGTCTTCTACCTTACTACGCGCAAAAAGTTGACCATTACCACACCGCACCACTGTTATCAACATTCATGCACGAACTAGTCAAGTCGACTGCCCTCCCCAACACAATTTTCAATTCATATCTCAAGCTTATTTTCCCCATACATTGTCACTATTACCAGGTCTCTCCGACATTGAAATAGCAATCCGGTGTTGGACGTAATGGGAAAGTCCTGTACTACTTGTAATCGTATAGATCTTATAATTAAAGTTTCCCCGAGACATTTAAGTATCATCTTTATCTTCGATAATGTTGGAAGCTGCAGATATGAATTAAAATCTGTGCAGCGGCTGGGACTCGAACATGGGTCTTCTTGCTTCCTAGGCAGAAACGCTGACCATGGTGCTGCGGTTGTGTAATGGTCAGCATTTCTATCTAGTAAGCAAGAAGACCGAGGTTCGAGTCCCGGCCGCTGCACAGATTTTAATTCATATCTGCAGCTTCCAACATTATCGTAGATAAAGTTGAGCCTTAAATGTCTAGGAGAAACTTTAATTATAAGATCTATACGATAATGTCCTTATGTTCGTGAATACAGCTGTGCAGGTATGAAACACTTGTAGAAAAGAAACATGCTTAATGCACAAATGAATGAGCACATTATCCCTGACAGTTTCTTTATGCTGGGCCCAGCTGTCTCGTCTGTCTACAACGTGACCTTTCAGACATCTCCATGACAATGCCTCTTCATACCCCTGTAGACGGCTATTATTTTCGCTACAGCCGCTTGCGCTTCGCACGCAGTACAAAGCTGTCACAAGTGCCGCCGGCGGTATGGGTATTCCTTCATGAAACTGACCGAGAATGTCAATTTTCAATTAATTTTTTATTTATTAGCAGATCATTTGCAATAAGTTCCCAAAGTTTCAATGATGAAATCATATCTGAAGCGCCTGAAAAATGATTACCATGCGTGACTAAACCTTCTTGCCACACCAGCTTTTTGAAGCAACACTTCAATACTAGCTCGGAGAACAAGGATTCCCGTGGATTACTTTCAAGCAATAGTGCGCGGGATGCATCTAGAACGCTGCAATGGACGCATCCACAAGGGACTGGACTCTACACTGAGGCCACTTGTCGGTGATGTGAAGGGTAAGAGGTTGGAAGATGGAAAGGGCGTTTGTTGACACAACAGACTCGCAAAGAAGACGATGGACACTAGTGTATTATGGCAAGGGTATCAGACAGAGCCAATCCAGTGTAAGTCACATGATAAATGCAGTATGGGCTACATATCTCCACGTGACGTCAACAGATTAACACCCCATTCATCATCTGTGTCACATTAGCTCGTGTAAATATCTTAGGTTCAGAGGGATCACAACAGCTACATCCTCAAGCAGAGGCTTACAAATTCTATCCTCGATGTTGTCAAGCCTACGTACGGGTTTCTGGACGATCTGGAACTTCTAAAATAGTGTGTTCATGGCAAGAACTACTCAAATGACTCTCTAAATTCACTAATACGCCAAAGATAGTTTAAAACCACACTGTCATCCGCTACAGTTGTCCGAATTGCAATTTATGATGCAGTTCTTGTAGGAAGGATCATGTACGAAACAGAATGGATTTTAAGGTAGGAAATTTGACACAAGATGTCTTGAGAAAAATACATTTACAGTGCCTCTCTGGAACTGAAAAGTCAGTTCAAGACCTGGCAAAGAAAAGAAGGTAGAAAGAAGAAACCAGAAGAGAAGCCTTGAAGGGAAAGAGAACACTGAGGACAAATATGGTGAGTTCTGAAGAGGTGACAAGAAAAAAAAAGTTCTATTGAACCTTAAATTACGTTTCCTGAAAATTATGTTTTTTAAAGTTTATGTAGGTTTTTCTCAGAAAAGTGTTTCTGTAAGCCCAGTAAAGTTTGTCCGGGAGTGGCTTCCGGAATTCTGAGTGTGAACTGAGATATGAGGCAAACTACTTGGAATTATGAATTAATTTCCTATTATACTTATAGAATTATAAATAAAAAATTATTAAATTTTACATATTCGATACATTCACAAAACCTCAAGAGAGAAGCTTACCGTATACAGAGACATTAAAGAGAGAAAATTCTGTAGCAGTTCTTGAATAATGCCTGATAAAAAAGAACATATATTATTTTTTGTCAAACAATTTTTTCTAATTGCCAAAAAAATTAATTATGTTTAATCGAAGGAACATAATAATAATTGTCTTAATATCATATAAAGCATGGTACAAAATTTCATGGCCGTGTCTTCAAAACTGTGGATTTGGTGCAACTTTTAAATAGTGTGCGTTTCTCATCAAAGTTTCCCCTAAACCTGCTGAATCGACTGTAGGAGTGTCTTAATCGTAAAGAATGAACGTTTTTTTAGCATCTCAGCGCGTATGACGTCGTATGTTGTAAACTATGTGGGGTGCCTGGTGCCATGATACAGTTTTGTAAATGCGTTTAGCGGCACATGTGAGTATTGTCTACGATATTTGTTGCGAATATAGTTAGCAGTACAGAAGTAATAAATTTAAACTTCGTGCATGATGCGGCAGTTTTTATCGCAAATCATTGTTTATAACATCGTGTCTAGTGAACTATGGTAGGTAGGTGATTATTATCCCCACAGCAATTGTTGCTGACAGTGAGGGACATATGTACGAACTTTGGATGAAACCAGACTAGTGAGCTAGGAGGAGATGTTAAGCATACATAACACACGTAGGTATGGATGGATTTCTGTCCCCTTTAATCACAGCATTTCACGTGGAATGTCTGTAAATTTTCCGAATCTGAAGCAGCTTCTCTGTTGTTATCCGTTGTCGATCCCATAACATCCGACTGCGGCCAGTTTCAGTATGTCCGTCTGAGAAACCCACGTGTCGAGGTTCAGCAGTTTGCTATTGATGAGTGAACTGGCCGCTTTCTAGCTGCATGTTTGTAAGGAATACCTCACCACGTTTAAAAAACAGTCTTTCTTTGTACTTTCACGTTAAAAGGCACTACACTGCGCTTCAAGTTGATTAACACGCACTTGTGGTGATGGTATTACGTAAGGCATGTTTCTAAACAAGGGGCAAAAATTTAGCAAGTTCATGAACAGAAGAAATAATGGATAGATGAAAGGGGAGAAACAAGTATAAGCAAGTCTCAAATCGGAATTTTGTCCCTATACACTTCTCTTTTCTAAGGCTACATGGTTCAGACCCAACCACAAGCAAAGTGTTGGCACATGTTAATTCCTAAGCCGTGGTTGCTCTTTCATTCTAGATGTCTGTATGCCCGTACAACTAACATCAGTTATATGACAACGCTGCATTCATCACGAGTAACAGTTTGACGGCCGGGCTGACTGCCGTCGCTGTCCTGATGGAACCCTCCGTGGCCGCGCCGCGTATCCTATGCAGGTATCGTCGCCTGTACACAACTACCGTAACGTACAACCATTTGAAACGGTTCACTACGGCCAAGCTTCCGTCTCCGTTTACATTTCCGATTCACACATTTATTTTAATTAACTAGTTCTCGATGCCATAGTAACCTAACCCTCTTTCAGTTGAGCCACATATTTCGTTTCTTCCCCATACGATTCCCTACATATTCATTATTTATCCGATCTTTACATGATACCACTTCAGTATTCTTCTCTAACAGCACATTTCAAAACATCGACTTTCTTTATGTATATTTCGTATTCAATCTACGTTCGACTTCAGTATAAGGCTACACACCATTTATTCGTTTATGGAACACTTTTCTTGATACACACACTGTGGACTTTCTTCTTCAGTCGTCACTTATTTTGCAGCCCAAATTGTAAAACTCTTCTACAATTCAGCAACTCATTTCGTAATCGAATTCCACTAGCAGCTCTTAATGTAAATTCAATCACGCACAATTAAATCGTTCTTCACTCATTCATGTTATCTTGTCACCACGCTAGCATTTCTGTTCAATTAATCGTCCAGTCTCTGACGGGCCTACAATATCGTCGGCAAATTTTAATGTTTTTATTTGTTTCCCTGACTGTTAATTTCTTTTCCAGATTCCTCCTTACTTCCTTTTGCTTAGTTCTCACTCCTCAAATACTGTTTCTCTTCCGTGTTAATCAGCTCTTAGAGCTGCAGTCTCGCCTCTGACCACAGCGCATATAACTTCTTATCCGCGATAAATTTAGAACTGCATGAAGTGTATTCCACTGCCAAAAAGATTTCATATATCCGCAAGTGCTATAGTTGTACGTTTACCTTCCTTTAATATAAAACAGGGCGTGAGGTGAACATTGCCTCTCCTGTTCCTACACCAATCGCCCTCCGGTCTGTAGATGATTAAAATGTTGCAGCTTGTCATATTAGACTGATAGCTTGGTAATGCTCTTACGTGTTAGCGCCTGGCTTCCTTTTGGAATTGAGATTATTACGTTCTCCGTCAGAGGCTTGGGAAATAAGAAACATAGAGAAGACGCAATTACAAGCCATGGAAATTGGTCACTGAGGACGAAGGGTTGGAGTCTCAAGATTATAGCATATGATAAATGAAAAATTCAGAAGCATGATGGAAGTGGAAATGGGCATGAAGGAAGTTATTGAAAGGAAGAGGTTGCTATGGTATGGCCATTTAGAGCGAATGGGACTAGCTGGCAAAACAGTTACGGGGGTGAAGCGTGTTGTGGTAGTATATGTGATGCCCGCTCTAGATCCGTATGTAGATAGTTCTTAAATTTTCGGCAGCGACACAAGAGCTTCTAAGTACACTTACTCTGTTGTGAAAATTTTTTTGTCAACAGTCAATCACACTTTGAAAACAACAGCAACAATAATGAACATAGCACCAAAAGCAGGCATGACGTGTAGTATCATAAGTCGTAAAATTAATTTCAAACAGGAAGTGAAATCATAATTGTTTGACTGCTATTTTCGCTCGATGCAGTAATTTCTGTATGTATGCTAGTACTGTGTGTGTGTTTTTCAGAGACTGAACATAGTTTAGATCACTGTATCTCATGGGAAGAAGGAATTATGATGAATGAAACATCTAGAAGTAACTAAGTGATCCCAGAGGGAAATGGATTTGAGATCGATCGCTTAGAAGATGGCTGAGACTCATCAAGAAAGTAAGGACTCTAGGGACCTTAAGGACCTATTGGGTAGAAGGCATGTCGTACCGCTGCCTAGTTCCCCATTAACCGATGGGTGAGATTTTTCGATTTTGATACTTTATTTGGAAATTTGTGGTAAGTTCCTATGGGACCAAACTGCTGAGGTCATCGGTCCCTAGGCTTACACACTATTTAATATAACTTAAACTAACTTACGCTACTGACAACACACACACCCACGCCAGAGGGATGACGGAGGGTGTTGCGCGAACCGTGACAATGCGCTCTTAGACCGCGCGGCTACCCCGCGCGCCTTTTATACTTAAAAAAATGTGTCTGCTCTGTTAAGTACAACACGACTGGTAGGTAAACTTTACCACAGTCTGCAGTTCTTCCGATGGCCTACTTAAAAAATACGTTTTAATTTTCTTGATTTCGTCAAACATTCCCAATGTAATATGTCATGGTGATCCATCACACACTCATTAAAACGTATCATATGAAAGTGAATAAGTAAACCTGCCTGTGTCGTCAATTGAAATGTATCTGCAAATGGGGAGAACTAAATACAAGAAAAGTCCTGTTCTAGAGCATGCCAATTGAAAAACGATTGCCATCTGGGTGTAGGTATGTGCAGTGCAACTGTCAAAAGAAACATATCCCTCATATATAAGTACGGATGATGGCCAGGTCAATTCGTAATCAAATAGTGGCAGAGGTTGTTAACTTCGAAGTAGTAGCAGAAGGAATTCATATTTATTTCACAGCAATCTACACATATGTTGAAAACTAAGCCTTAGGGACGTCTTCGTTCAGAATAACAAAACGGCATATGAAGCGTTAATGTCAGTTACACATAATACACACGTGACTGAGCAGCAAGGTACTGGCAAACATAGTGTAAAAGAGATTTAATCTCCAGATATCGCGACTGGACCAACTTTGAACATATATCGGAAATAACTGCTATACTCGTGAGATGAAAGGAGATGGTATGGTACTCAGACATGCACAGGAACTAACACGTGCGCTTCCGTTTCGAGGGCAGTTAGTTCCAAGCGTCCCTACAGTTGTTTCACTAGGAGTATTTTCACATGCTCCCCTGTATTCCCTCGCCAGCCTCCTAAGCTGTTGCGAGGAAAACCAGCTGCGCACGGCTGGGTTTCGTAACGGCGACAGCGGCCAGCTGCGTCGGTGTCTCAGCGACAGCGAAAACAGAGGCAGGGGCTTCCCCGACGTCTCGCTGATTTGGCGCACATGCAGTGAGAATGTCGCAACCCGAGGGGTTGCCGATAAAAAGTGACCGCCGGCCGAGAGCACGCGCGATGACATAGATCCAAACGTTGCAATAGTCATGCAAGACATTTAGAATTTACTATGGAATACTTTCACGTAATGAAATACAAACTGTACATTTTATCGTGCTTTTTGCTAATCAACATAAATGTGCACATTCGTGAAAACAGTTCGTAATGCAATAATTAAATTTTTTATTTTTAGGAAAGTACAGTCACATTGACAAGCTTTTAGAACCAAATGATATTTTATACAAATAAACAAGAACGCTTTTGTTCTACAGTATTACTTTTATTGTTTTAACCGGTTTTCGGCTTACGAGGACATCTTCAGACATTGACCAAATAAGTTACAATGTTTGTAAACAACATTGGAAGAGACGTTACACGTCTAGATTGAAGCTGAAACATACAGTATGTAACATCTTTGACAGTGTGGTGATAATGCAATGAAAACCTAAAAAAATTGAACAGTAAATATATAAAAAAATGTGATAGAAAGGAGACACATTAACACAAAATAGGAACAGCATGTCTACATAACAGTTTCTATTAATAAATAAAACTAATGAAATAAAATGAAATTAGTACTTGACAAGCCTACTTCAGGAGGTATAAAACATGGAGAGTGATACACAAACAAAACTAAAAGTAGAAAAAATTATCATTGTAACTACAGAATTCATAAGGAACTTAAGCAATGTCAATAAGATAAACATAAATAAATAAATGCAGGAAAACGGAGGAGTTTGAGGGAACATACAGTAAATGCAATCTTTGAGAGTGTGGTGGTACTGTATTTTATAAAGTAAAAAGGCTGAACAATACATAAGTACAAAAGGAGCAAACAGGGAAAACATTAACATTATATTCAAAACTGTGGCTATTTAACAGTCTGCATTAAATATTTAATGTTCGAACTCCTTCTGTAAATGGATGTTCATGCCATCTTTCTGACCATCGTTCACCTTCAAAAAACTGAGTGTAACACAACACTGGATTCGTCTCGACAGCCGCTATCAAAAAATAAGTGCTAAACTATAGCATCCCACTAAAAAAAAAAAGTTGACCTTCATATCTCTGAAGCGATCCACGTAGCAACAAAAAACCAACGTCATATTATGGCCCCCGTTGTCTCATGCAACGTTTGTCCCACTATCATACTCCCAGAGTTATTCTAGGTGGCAATAGTTAGTGACTCACCCTGTATGCTCTCCGAGCATTTATGCCTGCTAAATCTGGTACATTATAAAATGTATGGACAGGCTACCTCCTTCCGACAGTTTCCATCGTGTACTTTCAAGCCAATTCGTCAACAACATCTACTCTGTTCTTTGTTTCATTGTCTCAGGCGTTGTCTTTGGTCATTTCCAGCTTTTACATTTGAAGGCAAGGAAATGAAATTTATTACATTCTTTCATAACCTTCCTCGATGCACTTGAGGAATGTATCGTCGTTTTTGAAAGCAGCAATCCCTTGTATGTCCTTGAGTGCTTTCTTCGTGCATTCAGGTACTTCCCATATGATTTTGTACACTGTACCAAGAAAGGGCGTTCAGTTCATTTTCAGTTGTTGTATCAGTGAAAGTGAGATGAACTATTTGTGACAGGTAATATTCCTTCGCCGGCCGGGTGGACGAGCGGTTGTAGGTGCTACAGTCTGGAACCGCGCGACCCCTACGGTCACAGGTTCGAATACTGCCTCGGGCATGGGTGTGTATGTGATGTCCTTAGGTTAACAAACTGCCTATTGGCTTCTGTCTCGGGTTCTTCGGCCGACGTTCATCTAATGATTTTTCTGACGTTTCGCCAGCACGAGCGGCTGGCATTGTCAAAGCTTCACCCTCCATTGCCGGTGGTGAACTGGAGCCGAGCTCGCGGGCGCAGGCTATATGTACCTGGCGCGCCAACGTCCGAGGGCTTCTCCGCGGTCATTTCCGGTGCGGTTCTCCTCTTGCTACCTGCGACGGTCGTTCGCTGCAGTACGGGAAGCCAGGATCCGTTGACCTTAAGGCTTTCCTCTTTCTTGTTCAAACTGTTCGCGTGTTTTTGTATTTCTACAGCTTCTCTGAACAAGCACGTGTGATAGTGCTTCTCTACAGCCAGAACTTCCGTGTCGGCGAATTTTATTACATGGTCTGTCTCATTCAGTGCGTGCTCTGCCACGGCCGATTTCTCCACCTGCCCCAACCTGCAATGTCGCTTATGCTCTTTGATCCTGGTGTTAATGGATCGTTGCAGGTTGGGGCAGGTGGAGAAATCAGCCGTGGCAGAGCACGCACTGAATGAGACAGACCATGTAATAAAATTCGCCGACACGGAAGTTCTGGCTGTAGAGAAGCACTATCACACGCGCTTGTTCAGAGAAGCTGTAGAAATACAAAAACACGCGAACAGTTTGAACAAGAAAGAGGAAAGCCTTAAGGTCAACGGATCCTGGCTTCCCGTACTGCAGCGAACGATCGTCGCTGGTAGCAAGAGGAGAACCGCACCGGAAATGACCGCGGAGAAGCCCTCGGACGTTGGCGCGCCAGGTACATATAGCCTGCGCCCGCGAGCTCGGCTCCAGTTCACCACCGGCAATGGAGGGTGAAGCTTTGACAATGCCAGCCACTCGTGCTGGCGAAACGTCAGAAAAATCATTAGATGAACGTCGGCCGAAGAACCCGAGACAGAAGCCAATAGGCAGTTTGTCAACAAGTGGCCACGAAAGCCTCAACAATTTTGTGTCCTTAGGTTAGTTAGGTTTAAGTAGTTGTAAGTTCTAGGGGACTGATGGCCTGAGACGTTAAGTCCCATAGTGCTCAGAGCCATTTGAACCCAGTATTCCTTCCTTTATTTAGGTATAGACATGAAGTTGCATCACTACAGAGTCGCTAAGATGTTCACCACAAGGAGGAGTTTCACGTTTACCAAGGGTTGTTGTTGTTGTGGTCTTCAGTCCTGAGACTGGTTTGATACAGCTCTCCATGCTACTCTATCCTGTGCAAGATTCTTCATCTCCCAGTACCTACTGCAACCTACATCCTTCTGAATCTGCTTAGTGTATTCATCTCTTGGTCTCCCTCTACGATTTTTACCCTCCACGCTGCCCTCCAATGCTAAATTTGTGATCCCTTGATGCCTCAAAACATGTCCTACCAACCGAGGTATGGAAAAACATTTAGCATCTATTTGGTATCTCTACCGACAACCATGCTGTACTTCTCCTGAAAACTGTCTGGTTTGCAAGCCATGATCTTAGTGAACCAACATTTACACTCGGACGGGCACAACTGTTCGTCGACGCAAATTACACGTTCTGTCAGTTTGCTACGAATCTCTGTCATGCATTTGAGATGAGAGCATGCTTGTCATCTCTTAGTCGCCCCTCGTATCGAACCTGAATCTCCTCATGATTTCTAAGAAACGATTCCGTAACTTGGCGGTTTGAAAACTTGTGTTCTCCGCTTCTGACCGATGAAGTACAACATCTATTTCTTCGGATTCCGTGGCACCCCTGAAATACAGAACAGCAAGAAACTAAACAAGCTCTTCCAAAGTCATGAAAATTCTTCACCTCTCAATATTGTAATGACGACGGCCTTGCCGCAGTGGTAACACCGGCTCCCTTCAGATCTCAAAAGTTAAGCGCTGTCGGGCTGGGCTAGCACTAGGATGGGTGACGATCCGGTCTGCCGAGGAGTGTTGCCAAGCGGGGTGCACTCAGCCTTTGTGAGGCAAACTGAGGAGCTACTTGACTGAGAAGTAGCGGCTCCGGTCTCGTAAATTGACATACGGGCTGGAGAGCGGTGTGCTGACCACATGCCCCTCCGTACCCGCATCCAGTGACGCCTGTGGTTCTGAGGATGACACGGCGGCCGGTCGGTACCGTTGGGCCTTCCTAGGTCTGTTTGGACGGAGTTCAGAGTTTAGTTCTCAATATTGAATGCGCCTACGTTTCTGTGCACTTTTCAGTCTGATTTGACTAATTCGTCAATAAACAAATGGCAATGGCTGTAGGGAAAAATCCCTGATGACACACCTTTTCGCACACGGAAAAGTCCCAGAATCCTCCCAGAGAACGATGATGATGATGATGTTTGGCTTGTGGGACGCTCAACTGCGCGGTCATCAGCGCCTCTACAAAGTCCCAATTTTTACGCAATCCAATTTTTTACACAGTCCGGTCTAGCCACTGTCGCGAATGATGATGACGATGAGATGACAAGGACCACACAAACACCCAGTCCGCGGGCAGGAAAAATTCCCAACCCGGCCGGGAATCTATCCCGGGACCCCGTAATTCAGAGGCAGCATCGCTAGTCTCTAGAGCACGAGCTGCAGACTCTCGCGGAGAGCGTTTTGCTGTCCACTGCTCCCAGGAGTTCCGTCACTAGCGGGGAGTAGTTTCCACTTCGTTCCTTCAGGAGCTTCAAACTATGTACTGACAGTGAAATTACTGAGAAAGATCTTTTATCTGAATTATGCAACATTTGCTTTGCATGACAAACATAATCAGCTGAAATACCGCCTCATACTCTCCTTCGGATTCAGGTTCTTCAACATTACTTTACCAAACTACCATCTGTTCATGCACCGGAGTGTGACGGGAGGAGGGGGGGGGGGGGGGGGCACGCTGCACAGCTTTGCAGTGCCTGTTGTTTATTCTAATTATACAAAGTTACATTCGTCTAAGACATCACACTTACAGTTTCATGCTGGCACTGCTGCAACAGACTCAGTAGACACAATGTGTAACAATCGACAGCGCTTAATTTATTCAATGGGACAAGAAATTCCACACCGGCGGTACTAGGGATTTATTGTTTTTTTCTTCGAAACTTAGCAACTCACAGCGAGCTTTCGTTTCAGTGTACTAGGCTGAAAGAGAAAAGAATATTAAGCTCATGAACCCTCATCCACTTTCTACAACAATTCGAAGAGGTTACAATTTTACTATGGGTCAAAAATTTCTCATCAGCCGATCTCGTGTTAATGTCCCCTTTCGTCTTGGATACACACTAGTTTCGACGGATTTTGTATAACATTAGCCTAAGAGCCCACTTTAAGTCAAACTGGGATGTAATTTTTTTCCATTAATGTTACACTATGTGACCAAAAGTGTCCAGACATCTAGCTGAAAATGACTTACAAGTTTGTGGCGCCCTCCATCGGTAATGCTGGAATTTAATATGGGTTTGGCCCACTGTTATCCTTGATGACAGCTTCCACTCACGCAGGCATATGTTCAGTCGGGCGCTAGAAGGTTTCTTGGGGAATGGCAGCCCATTATTCACGGAGTGCTACACTGAGGAGAGGTATGGATGTCGGTCGGTGAAGTCTGGCACGAAGCCAGCGTTCAAAACATCCAAAAGGTGTTCTGTAGGATTTAGGTCGGGACTCCATGCAGGCCAGTCCATTACAGGGATGTTATTGTCGTGTAACCACTCCGCCACAGGCTGTGCATTATGAACAGGTGCTCGATCATGTTGAAAGATGCACTCCCATTCCCGAATTGCTTTTCAACAGTGTGGAGAGAGAGGGTGCTTAAAACATCAATGTAGGCCTGTGCTGTGATAACGCCACGAAAAACAATAAGGGGTGCAGCCCATGAAAAACCCGACCACACAATAACACCACTGCCTCCGAATTTTACTGTTGGCACTACACACACTGGCAGATGACGTTCACTGGGCATTCGCCATACCCACACCCTGCCATCGGATCGCCACATTGTGTACCGAGATTCGTCACTCCATACGACGTTTTTCACTGTTCAGTCGTCCAATCTTTATGCTCCTTACACCAAGTGAGGTGTCATGTGACATTTACAGGCATGATGTGTGGCAATGAGCAGCTGCTCGACCATGATATCCAACTTTTCTCACCTACCCCCTAACTGTCATAGTACTTGCAGTGAAGCCTGATGAAGTTTGGAATTCCTGTGTGACGGTCTGGATAGATTTCTGCCTATTACACACTACAACCCTCTTTGACTATGAGCAGTCTCCGTCAGTCAACAGATGAAGTCGGCCTGGGTGTACGTGTCTCTTCACGTTCCCACTTCACTATCACATCGGAAACAGTGGACCTAGGGATGTTTAGGAGTGTGAAAAACTCTCGCGTACAGACGTATTACACAAGTGACACCCAATCACCTGACCACATCCGTGAGTTTCGCCGAGTGCCTCATTCTGCTGTCTCACGATGTCTATATTGTTAACAGGAAGTAATTGAAATATTCTCATGTACCAAATAAGAAAACAATATCTACTCTTATAACGACAGGGACATGTGTAAGTGAGATAAAGTGAACGCAGTTTGGAGGCGGCCTGTGCGCGTGGCTAATGGCATTCGGAAACCACAAATAACATTAACAAGAGAAGGTCCGGCTGCTACACAGAAAGAAATAAGATGAGAACAATATAATACCTTTTAAATAAACAGAGTCGAGATCGTGGGAAACTGGCTAGACAGCAATAACAAGGATAGCGGCGACACGGCAAGAAAAATAAATATTCACCTATAACGAGGAAGCGGTATGGGTGAAGCCACACTGCGTGACATAGAAGAGACATAGTGGGGAGAGTAAAATCATATAAAAGCTTTTTTGAGAACTAAATTAACACAGTTTTCTCGTCTTGCAGCAGGCCACACCTGTGTGTGGAAAAATAGCGAAGACGTTGAGACCTTTAAATCTGTGAAGTGAGGGTAGCACGCTTCACGTATCGTGGCGACAGATGTAAAGTGGTAGTTCATATTCCTGCGGGAATTTTTGCGGGTAGAGCATTGTGCACGTCGCTCCATATCTTAGCGAGTGTGTAGTTGACATTAATTCGACTATGGAAAATTTAACGTTCTACGGAACGCAGGAAAGTTGATTCAGTCAACGTCAGAGTAGGGAATTTGCGTTTCAGATCCAGCACGGAGAGAGCGCCACCGTAGTTCCCGCTTGGTAATGCACCAATGTGCATTAGGCAACATTAAATGCTTAATCGACAGTTTGCTCACTCCAACCTGCATATGCTTTGAATATAGAATTTCAAGAGTTGAATACTAACACACGCTCCATTGAGTACATGAGAGTTTGATTAGTTTAAAAGATAAAATGTGATGCTCCACCTACTTAGTCCACTGAACAGTATAACCTCTCCACACGTAATTTTGTTAAATGAAAATGGAAATGGAGCCAAGTGTAACCTCCCAACAAAAATAATGTTTAATAATAATGCAAAATGGAGCCAAGCGTAACCTCCCCACAAAAATTAAGGAATGAAAATTGACCATAAATCCACACAATAATATTAATTAAATAATGATGAACTAAATGTAACCTCCTAACAGAAATAATAATATCTGGTAAATTTTATAAGGACAGCAGCGCTGACCTTCGGCCTTGTATTCTGAATAACAAAAGCAAAAATTCTTACCTCAATAAAAACTGCAATTATATATCTGCTCTTATGTATACATTCTTCGACACAGCTTTGTGCAATGCTGGCCTATATATATATATATATATATATATATATATATATATATATATATATTTTATTCTTGGAAGCAATGATAATGCATTGGAAAAATTCTTTAAATTGAAATGAATACTTTTCTTTAAAGGACATGGTTACTTTATATTGTAAAAATTATTATTGGGGCATTTTTTGAACAAATTAGATTACAATAAACATACATTATTAATTATCCACAATGCTGCTTCTTTACCTTCTACAACAATACTCATCCTCCAGAGTCCTGACCAGAATCGCGACCAGAGCACACAGCCGACGCATGCCGACTCCCGCATACTACTACTGTCCACTCGCTACTAAAGCCGACCGACTACTACTGCATCCGACTGACTACTACTGCACACTCGCGCAGACAAGCGCAGACTCGCGACAAGCAACAACTAACAATAAACTACTCTCTGGTCAGAGATTCTGTCATGCCTCGCCCATCGCCGGCGAAGCATACACCTTACATAACCCTCCACTGGGGGAGGGCAAAAATTTGGCAGCGATGGTGAGTCAATTGGACTTGCCATGAGCAACAAATTTTTCTTAATTAACTAAATTTACAATCAGAGAATATATACATAGGTATAGGTGCAGAACATGAAATAAAATATAGTGCACATGCACTGAGTACAGAACATATCAGCAAATCACAAAATGTATACGGATTGAGTAGAAATCACATTAACAAATGGCATAAAGTGCACACGTACTGTAGTACAGAACATATCCGGAAATCACAAAATGTATACGCAATGGATACATATCATATTAACAAATGACGAAAGTGCACACGCACTGTAATACAGAACATATCTGGGAATCACAAAAAAAATGTATACATATTGAGTACAAATGGCATAAAGTGCGCACGCACTGTAAAACTCTCTAATATTTGTACAACAAATAAACATAATGAGTCCAAATCATATTGACAAATGACAAAAGTGCACACACACTGAAGTTCAGAACATATCAGCAAATCACAAAAATGTATATGCAATGAATACAAATCATGTTAACAAAATGACGAAAGTGCACACGCACTGTAATACAGAACATATCTGGGAATCACAAAAAAAATGTATACATATTGAGTACAAATGGCATAAAGTGCGCACGCACTGTAAAACTCTCTAATATTTGTACAACAAATAAACATAATGAGTCCAAATCATATTGACAAATGACAAAAGTGCACACGCACTGAAGTTCAGAACATATCAGCAAATCACAAAAATGTATATGCAATGAATACAAATCATGTTAACAAAATGACGAAAGTGCACACGCACTGTAATACAGAACATATCTGGGAATCACAAAAAAAATGTATACATATTGAGTACAAATGGCATAAAGTGCACACACACTGTAAAACTCTCTAATATTTTTACAACAAACAAACATATCAAGGAGTGAAATAAAGTGCACATGCACTATAGAAGTCTTTAGTATTTTCAGGACAACTGATCTTATTAACAAATGAAAGGAAGTGCACACGCACAGTATATGTCTTTATCATTTTACAAGAATTAGGAAAGGAATGGGAAGGATTGCGTCATGGTTGTAGCACTTAAGGTTGCACGCAGCTACACTGAAAGTCCATATCTTTCTACCGAAGCACAACACCAAGTGAGACAATCTGAAGTTCTTTTCCTTGAAGTATTAATCAGTGTAGTCAAGACACTGAAATGTCGTAATAATATTCCATGCTATCATTTTGGTAGTACACTAGGTACACCAAACAGTGGGACCATAATAACATCTCCATCGCTCAAGGTGGTGGACAGCATGTCGTGTCAACACCATGTTCTTGTAAAGTAGACCAATGTAGAATTAGTGCAAAAACCAAATATAGTGCTCCATGATCATGAGGATAGACAGGACAAATAGATATTGCAGTAATTTCTGCTAATTAGGTCAGAAGGCGAAGGACATTAAGTCACATAGTAGTCTTCATTGAGAATTACACTAGTCTAACAACTGATTTGAGTAATTGGTGGCACTCATCGCCCAGTTACTGAACATTTCTGTACCATGTATTTAGTATTGCAGAATAATGTTCATAAAATTTTCTGAATATAGTAATTATTGGCACTCATTGCCCAGTTACAAACCATCAGAAGTCATCATTCAAAACAGAAGCTAATGAATGGCATAGTATTAACATAATTCACTTAATTACAGTAATCATTGGCATCATAGGTAATCTTATTACAATAAACAGTGGCATTCATTGGCCAGCTACACAGCAATTTTTTTTTTGTATAATTCAGAAGTCATTACTCAAAATGAGTTAATTATTGGCATAGCATTTATACATAATTAATCTAATTATAGTAATCATTGGCATCATAGGTAATCTTATTACAATAAACAGTGGCATTCATTGGCCAGTTACAAAGCATTTTTTTGTATTATTCAGAAGTCATTATTGAAGTGACATACTATTCAGAGCTGGTCAGTATTATTCAGAACTCTCTTAAACTAGTAGCATTATTTGGGACTGGTAATTACTTTGTTTGTTTTTGAATTATTGCTGCAAATGAAGATGTGTAACGTCATTCGTCATGAGTCAGCTGTAGCAAGGTTATGAAACAAGTAGAATATATGTGATCACATTCATAAACGACATAGGTTTAATAAACAACTATTTATACCACATTAATTTCATGAATAATTTCTCCTGCAAAATATACAAAATGGATTATGAAACTGAAAGAAGAAACACATATAATGCTGAAAAGTAGTGAACTTCGAATTAACAGGTAGTGAAATGTGTATAAAAATATATATGTTCTCTAGCTGTCCTTTCCAAAACCTCCAGTCATCATACCATGCGATATAAGACATACTGTCAAAACGAACTGCAACAAATACTTAAATAACTACATAGCATCTCTTAGCTAACAGCAAATATATAAACTTCATCATTATTTTCATATGCAAAGAAAAACTTCATTATCCATATCACCATAACTCCATTATTATCATCACCTGTAAAGAAAAACTTCATTATCCATAGTAGCATATTCTTCATCATTATTCATCACCATTCATTATCATCTGCAATTCATTATACAACTATTCTTTATTTCTGTCATATTTCATCACTAAAACTAAGATGTGTAGTTCTGTCTGACAGCCTGCATCAATCGCCTCGTATTCTGAAAGAAAAAATTAGTTAAGACTGCTATTCTACGATGTGTATAGTATATTCTTGTTAATGCTTGTTAATTCTGATCCATTTACTCTTCATCACGAGGTATTGCATCCTCTTTCGTTCATTCCGAAGGTGAAATTCCCATTTCTGTTTAATTTATTTCGTTTACACGTTATTTCTTTCTGAAAATGATGAACAAAGATTAATGTCTTGCATTTAATTCATATACCCATTGAGCATACAGCATAGCATGACAGAAAACGTAATATGTCAAAAACATCGACAGTGTTCAGAAGCAAAAATGTACACAGTGTATCACAATGTAGCAGCAAAAAAAAGTAAAGAAGTCACGATGTTTAGCTATCATAAGGCAAAATGTTAAAGTCAACTGATGTTTGTTATATCTTAAATATTTCATAGCACATACAAACAAAACAGGAAAACAATCATACATACATAAAAATGGAAAATATGCACGGTCTAGGGTGTATAACGACAAGAAATGTGATCTTCTTTGTGTACAGCTTGTATGTTGTGTAGTTAATTGAGGCGAGAATTGAAGACTTTAATAGAGAGAAAATTAATATATCACTAGATAGAATTGCATAATTATTCGTAAGATACGTAATTTTATCTGGAAAATGTGCACTGTCTAATGTGTAACGACAAGAAAAGCGACCTGCTAACCTTACCTTGCCGGGCACTTGCCAAGAAAAAATACGATAATCATCAGTAGGTGTTCATGTGAATATAATTGCATAAGCGGTCATAAAAAATTAGGAAATGGCATTACAGTGTGATAAATCATAAAGTATTTTCATTCAATAAAAGGTTTGACGTTCGACACGTGGTGGTTCCCTTTGGTTTTTCTGGTTCTCAAAGTTTCGACGTGTACTACATTGGGGTGAGGAATGCTGCGAATCCGATATGGACCTGCGTATAGAAGCTCAAATTTACTGCATCTACTCTTTCCTTTGTTGAATAAATAATGTGTGCGTACTAATATCTTCTGTCCAATGTGAAATTCACGGCGTGTACAAACCTGTTTTTGCTGTCTTCTCCGGCGCTATGCGGCACGTTTGATGTTGTTCAGCGCAATGTCAATTATTTCATGGTGTCGTAGTCGACGAGATGTAGGAAATGTTACTAATTCTTTAATTTTGTTAGGTGGTTCAACATTTTTCAGTATAACAGCCGGAGATAGCATAATAGATTCATTCGGTATGGAATTAATTACATCTTGGAATAAGAGTATGTGTGTGTCCCAATCAATATGCTTTTTATGGCAGTATATTCTACACAGTTTACCAATTTCTTTCATTAATCGTTCACAAGGGTTCGAAGAAGCATGGTACCTGGATATATATATATCGGAGAAATGTTTCTAGCTCGTAACATACGTGTCCATATAGCAGATCGAAACTGTGATCCATTGTCGGAAATTACTTTCAACACATGCCCTACATGAAATAAAAAAATATTTTACAAATGCTTTCGATACAGTTTTAGCAGTAGCTTTGCGTAACGGAGTGAAGGTAACAAATTTTGAAGTGAGTTCAACAGCGACAAAGATGTAGCAAAAACCTCTATTAGTCCTGGGAATCGGACCAAAAATGTCTACAGCGGCCATATGTTTTAATTTAACAGGAACAATGGGATGTAATGGAGGAATATGTGAAGTCGTGTCTGATTTAGCTTTCTGGCAGATTTTGCATGACGCTAAAACTCGTCGAATACGCTTCTCCATGTTGGTAAAATAACAGTTCTGTCTCAGTATAAGAAAACATTTTCTAGCTCCGTAATGTGCGTAACTTAAATGAGTATACCAGATTAATTTGTTAACAAGCTTGTCAGGAATGCATAATAACCAATTGTTGCTGTCAGGATGAGAGCGGCGAAACAGAATGTCATTGCGTACAGTGTAATGGTTTCTAATAGTAACATTATTCCCATCTTGCCAAAGGTGTTTAATCTCTTTCCATACGTTGTCTTTATTCTGCTCTTGTGCTATGTCTTGTAATGACGACGAAATGAAATTTTCAAATGCTACTTGTTGAATGTACATGACGCTGAAATTTGCTTTGCAGAAGTTGGTTGCGATGTCTTGCTGATTGTTGCTGAGAGAACGGGATAGTGCGTCTGCTACAATATTTTGTGTGCCGGGAATGTGAACAATTGAAAAATTAAATTCCTGCAAATAAAGTTTCCATCTGCTTAATCTGTCGTGTGTAAATTTAGGCGAAAGTAAAAATTGTATCGTTCTATGGTCTGTGTAAACGGTGGTATGTCTTCCATAAAGAAAATGCCGAAATCTGGTAAAAGCCCATACAACACACAATGTTTCAAGTTCTGTAACAGAATATTTTCGTTCAGCAGGTGACAGAATGCGACTTGCAAAAGCGATGTTTTTAATTACTGTACAACCATCTTCTTCAATTTCCTGAAAAATATGTACGCCTAAAGCGGTGTTAGAACTGTCGGTGGCAATGGAAAAATTTCTGGTAAGATCTGGGTGCGCTAAAAGTGGTGCATCCAACAAAACATGTTTCACATAACATTCTCGTGAACAAGATTCTGCGTGTCAAAAGTATTGCTTGCGTTACTGGAATATGCAACCTGTACTGTATTTAATCAAATTCTATCTGGCGTGTTATTATTTTCAGGAGGATGCTGTGGCATTTCAACTATTTGTACTGTTCTATTATTTCTTCCTGACGTCTTACGTTCTGGATGATACCTACTGTCTGGTTCATTCATGATTATTTGTTGTGGCGGATGTTCTTGCTGCTGATAAGATAGACTGTTATTAAATGTACGCTGAAAATTGTGCTCATTACTTTCACTTCTGTCATGATAGTCATTGCTATGCGGTGCATTGCGATAGGAATTGAAATAGTGTGTCTTCTGTACGTACTGATTCCCTTGTTGCTGTGCATTACTATTTGTTGGAGCTGACGCTATACGTGTACGCGGCGAAACATTAAAGCTTGGTTGACCTTGTGCATTACATTGTTGGTTACGTATGCTAATCGGCTGGTTTCGTTGCTGTTGTTGGGAAAAACCTCTATTGTTACCAAAATATGGTTCCTGTTGCTGATAATTTTACACATACTGATGATTATAATTTTATCTGTTATTAATGTTACGGCGATAGTTGTCATTTCGGGAGTGTCTAAAGAGAACTGTCACTTTCGGTAAAATTTGTCGTATCAGGTTTTCTTTACTCATTTCTTAATCCTAGATAGAGCAATAGTTAAAGAGCTGTTTTGATAGATATAAAGGATAGTAGAAGAGAAGGCAGCAGTGCAGAAAACTAAAGATGAAACAGCACTACTACGGCTCGGGGCCCTGTGCACGCTACGGCACATACTCATTAAAGCGTAATGAATCCCCTGAGGTCAATTACGTGCTGCAAATAAATTTTAGCTTTTGCGTTATAGGCAATGCCGGTGAAAATTCAAAAGCAAATTGCCGTATCCATGCTAATTCTAATTTCTGCATTACAGGCAATGCTGATGAAAGTACAAAAATAAATCGACGTATTCAGTTCAAAGCGTGTACCTGTGCTCTGTCACTTTCAAATACCCCAAATCTTTTCACAGATACAAATTGCTTATAATCAACGTTCTCGTCACTGAATGTGGGAACAGGTTCACGATTACATAAGAATCTGTTTGTCTGTATCTTTTCGGATTTTAACTCGCATACTCTCTGTAAATTATCCAAGTTATACTGGCTGTACGAGTGTGAGAAATGTTCGGAATGTGGCGTCTGCTGTGATGTATTACACGCTGAAACATTTTTCATCTCTGTTACCTCTTGCTGTAAAGTTGACAATTTTCTACGTAACGTATTATTAGACGAATCTATCTCACTGATTGTCTGCTGTAGATTTTGGAATTCAGGTGTTTGATTAAACGAAATCGGGGAAGTATCGTCTGACTTGCTGTCATTATTACTTTCAGTAACGTCAATACGACTGGCCAATTCATCATATTTTTCAGTCAGTATTTTTACCTGATCATCGTTTTTAGTGTCAGAAGCATTAATTTGTTTTTGTATTTTACGTGTAGTTTCGTTCAATTTTTTAACGTCAGCTTTGATGACATCGGAATCCTGTGTTAGTTCTAATTGTTCGAGTCTGTCGGTCACTGTTTGAAAATCTACTGGGTGTGTATCTGTTTTTGATTTAAGATCGGAAATTTCATCACGCAATTCGGTGTTCAACTGTTTGATAGTGTTAATTTCGTCTGATACAGTAGCAATATTGTTGTCTACGTATGTTTTTGCATTCGCAAACAATTTACGTTTATCTTCCTGTCTCTGTGCGGTAATTGTTTCCATAACTTGTCGCTTTACTTTATTCTGTTCCTGTATAAATTTACGGAAACGCGTTTCACTGTTTTGCAGGTGATGATTAAAACGTTCGTCAATTTGACTATTCTGTTGGTCGAATTTCGCGTCTATTTTTGCATCCAGTGTGCGCGAAAGTTCTACTGTCATTAACTTAAACTCGTCGCGTAACTGTGTTGCTTTTTCAGAGCATTGTTTACCGACTGCACTAATTTCGTCTCTAAGTGATTCTGTTGCAGCTGTTTGCATATCCCTTAATTCTTGAGCAACAGATCTAATTTCTTCACTACTTTTCCTAGCGCAAGCCTCAATTTCCTCACGTAATTGTTCTTTAGTATCATAACACTGCGCGGCAACGGCTGTAATCTGTTCACTAAGCTGTCTGGAATTGTTGTCTAGTTTTTCATTAAGTTGTTCGTTCTGTTCACTAAGTTGTTTGTGATTGTATTCTTGTTCTTTTTTCGATTCTTTAAGACTTTCATTAATTTGACATTTTCATTAGTTTCATTAAGTTGTTGTTTGATATTTTCGTTAAGTTGTACCATTAATGCTATGACTAGATCCATGCCAAAATTTGCTACTGTATTCTCTGTACTGTGTGATGGTGTATCTGCTTTTGTCGCGTTTTCTGTAACCATTTGCTCATTCTGTAATTCTTGAAAAGGTTTACCAATCGGATGTGCACTGTTAGTTACTACACCGGAATTAAATGAATCTGTCGTACTCTGATTACACTGTTCATTTTCATTAAAAAAATTGTCTGTTCATTACGTAAATTTTGCAAACCGGGTGTGTCAAGCTGGGCAGCGTTCATTGTAACAGAACGTCCCACGTCATCAATTGTCGTTAAATTAACAGAGGACACAATTGAATTCGTCTGTTCATCACTAGGATCAAAATCAACATTAGTGGTCGGTACACACTGATTGTCTGTAATTGAAGGATTGTCATCATTACACTGCGTGTCGCAAGTATTATCGGTCAAGTTATTTAAGTCGGCTATTTCACTCATTATACATCGCGATGTACTGTTAACAGTTTTTCGCGGCATTTTTCACAAATCAAAATTATTCACAAGTGAAACAAAGACAATGCAAAATGCAACAAACACAAATACAACAAAGAGCAAAAAAATTGCCGATGATCTGTGAAAGAAAGAGTGACAAATTAGTAAATGCGTTGCGCCAAATGCAAATTACATTTAAGTAAATAAGAGCAGATATATGACTACTTCTCAGAAGATTCCCAAAGAAATACGATCCTGGCCGGATGTCGCCAAGTGTAACCTCTCCACACGTAATTTTGTTAAATGAAAATGGAAATGGAGCCAAGTGTAACCTCCCAACAAAAATAATGTTTAATAATAATGCAAAATGGAGCCAAGCGTAACCTCCCCACAAAAATTAAGGAATGAAAATTGACCATAAATCCACACAATAATATTAATTAAATAGTGAACCATGAACTAAATGTAACCTCCTAACAGAAATAATAATATCTGGTAAATTTTATAAGGACAGCAGCGCTGACCTTCGGCCCTGTATTCTGAATAACAAAAGCAAAAATTCTTACCTCAATAAAAACTGCAATTATATATCTGCTCTTATGTATACATTCTTCGACACAGCTTTGTGCAATGCTGGCCTATATATATATATATATATATATATATATATATATATATATATATATATATATATATATATATATTATTCTTGGAAGCAATGATAATGCATTGGAAAAATTCTTTAAATTGAAATGAATACTTTTCTTTAAAGGACATGGTTACTTTATATTGTAAAAATTATTATTGGGGCATTTTTTGAACAAATTAGATTACAATAAACATACATTATTAATTATGCACAATGCTGCTTCTTTACCTTCTACAACAATACTCATCCTCCAGAGTCCTGACCAGAGTCGCGACCAGAGCACACAGCCGACGCATGCCGACTCCCGCATACTACTACTGTCCACTCGCTACTAAAGCCGACCGACTACTACTGCATCCGACTGACTACTACTGCACACTCGCGCAGACAAGCGCAGACTCGCGACAAGCAACAACTAACAATAAACTACTCTCTGGTCAGAGATTCTGTCATGCCTCGCCCATCGCCGGCGAAGCATACACCTTACAACAGCTACGACAAAGCAGATGTAAATTTCACTGATGAAGATTTAATTGTTTTGCTAGTTATAACAGTCTCATATATAGAGATAAAGATTTAATGACCACATATACAATGTCTAAATGTTAATTATTTTATTGAAATTAATTGAACTTGCTTGTTATGTATCACTTTAACCCTGCAAGCAGAGATAAATGTAGAACGAAAAAGGGAGAGGTTGTGTTGTCATTTTATAAAAAAATCCCGAACTCTCATTTATTTCAATTAGTGCATTCTTGTTATGTCACAGCAGAATTTCTAATTAATTTGAGAGGATCCGGGCCTAATATTAGCGGTATTACAGGGCCAAAATTAATAGCTATGCAGAATGTCTGTTTAGCACCCAGGGCTTGAGAAGACAGTAAGATACATTATCCACTTGCGCGCGATCACAAAATAGCTTTACCCACCAGCACTTTATACAAAATGACAACAGCATTACAAATGGCTTACCTGCCAGGATTCTGAATTAATAGAATTTTTATAGTCTGACAGGATAGTAAACCGATACATTACCGGTGAACAAAAAACTGACGAAATTGAAGAAAAATAAATTTTGTAAAAGTAAATTAGACTCAACTGTGCTGTAGTAAGTAAACAAGTAAATAAGTAAAGAAGTGTAGATAGAAGTGTATTCATTGTATGTTTAATTGCTGGTGCAATATACTGTTGAATTGGGTTGTGTTGAGTTCTGTCTCAACTCCAGTAACTAAAAATGACAAATGATACATGAAGAAACGGATTGAATATAGGACTGTGTAAATGATATTGTGGAGTAAAGTCGTCTTATAATCTGATGTTAACGCGTAGTCAAATTCGAAAATTTCACAATCAACAAGGCTTAGAGGAACGCTCAAAAGTGACAGAAAACGTTACGTCGAGGGAGAGAGAAGTAATGGCAGATCGTCAAGGGAGAGAGAAGTAATGGCAGATCTTCACAGGATCGAGTTGGACACGCAACAGCTAGATCAGTGTGAACAACACGAAACAGAGTACGTAGAAATACCGAATGGGACCGAAAATGCAAACCGTAGTGTTCAATCTGGTCAAAAAATGGACATGAGAACAGCGTTCCAAATGATTTAGACGTAGAATCCGTTGCCGGTGTTGATGCGAAAGTGATCATATTTGGAAGAATGGCTGTCCGCTTAGTGGACCACCATTGTTGCCATTCCGGTGTGCGTGTACGGTTTTGGGCGTGCCGCCGGCACCTCGCGACCCGCCGTTACGGCTGTTGTTGTGGCCGTGTCCGTCCGTATTCGCAGACTGCGAGCCATTGTTGCCAGTCCTGCTGTCGTATCTTCTCGTATTAGGTCCACGGTATCAAGCACTGGCAGAAAGTGTTAAAGGTCAAAATCAGGGACTGTTATTAACTGTTCCCTTATGTGCAGAGGCAACTTTGCATTTAAGATGCGCAATATTCTTTGTGCGCGACCGGTTCGTCCCAGTATTTCATTAAATTAATGTATTTTTGCAAATATTTCCTAAGTCCACCCTGCTTTGGGTTGTAAATTTCTGGGCTGAAGAAATTTCTGGGCTGAAGACCTGTTTTCTAAGGCGTTCTTGTATGCCCACTGACCAGTACTTAGCCAGAAAAGCCTTTTCAAATTGTTCATAATGCGTTCAGTTCTCTGCGGTCTCAGTAGCACCGTCTCCTTGCATATGTGGAGCAACGAACTGTATTCTCTGCCTCTCATTCCGTGACCTGGGCAATACGTTGCGGAATGAACGTATAAAAACTAAGGGATGGGCTTGTCCTTTGTCTGGGATAAAGACCTGAAATTGTGTGCGTTTCAACAGGCTTTCTTCCTGAAAGATCTCTGTTAAGGTTGCACCTGCCCCCATCTCATTATGCGATTGTTGTACAGCGGGATTTATAGGCTGATGCGGTTCTAAGTATGTCCCTGGGCTTCGTGGACCTGCAATGTACTCGCCATGCATTTGTGCATCGGTAGTCGGTGCTTCTCGTGACTGCTGTGCTGTTGTTTCCACCGCACGTCGCCCGTCTCTCACCCGTGACGAAACTTCGCCTCGCCACCGTGGAAGGTCGTGATGTGTCATGCGCTCTATGTGGTCTACTTCAGTTCAGAGCGGAGCGTTTGTTTCGCCGTACCGAGCTCGGCGATCGCTTCTCTCCTAGCGCGGCGTATTGCCGTTTTCCCCTCTGAATTTATTTTATCTCTGAGCATTTTGTCTTTTTGCTCAGTCCACGTTTTTGGTGAATTAGCTATTTAATTTTTCACTCTGCTCATCTAGCCTGGTTTTTAACACTTTTTCTTCTGTTTCTACAGTCACGCTGTCGACACGTTGTGTTAATTCGCGCATCGTACCTTCCATAGCCTTCTGTGCTGATTTTATTGTTTCCACGTCTTTTGGCAGTTTCTTGTAAATTCTTATATGCCTCCTTTAGGCTGCTAATTTCGGATGCTATTGTTCCTAAACCGGTGTTTAATTTTTTTTACTAATTCCTCATTTACCTAGAGGAAATTTGCGTGACGAATTGTTTGTCATGTTCAGTCAAGGTATTATTTATTTGAGATATCAGCGCTACATCTCTGTCGACAAGAGTGGTATTTATCCGTGAAGCAACCACTTTATCGCGTTCATTCGGTGTAGTATTTAGGCGTGAAGCAAGCGCTTCATCCCATTCGTTAATTGTCTTTACCAGTTCCTTATCGCGAGCATTAATAATCTCAGCAGTTTTATCGAATAACAGAGAAAACGGATTTACGGTGGGAGGAGGTATTTGCTCGTCACTTTCTATTGCTTGTGCCTGCATATTAGCTTCTGCCTCCACATTTTGAGCATCGGATTCTGCCACCGTCGGAGCGGTACTATTGTTACGCCATCGATGTTATTTTCAGAAACACTATTACCTGTGGAATCCATGTTTTCAGGTTTACCTATCTTTGTCATAACACAAATTGAAAATATATTTTGAAATAAAATCTCTTGACAACACACAGAATAATTAGCGTAAATTGACCAGAAACTAACTTTTGTATTACTAAAATGACAATATGGTTGCTTCAAACTAGAACAATCATCACTCGTTTTCATTTCGCTTGCGCGCGGCAGAAAGTAGCCATCTTAGTATAACGCTTACCAACAATGCCTACTACAATTGCAAACTGCGCAAAATGCAGAAAATCCAAAATTGATCATGAATTAAATGAGCTACGCGTCGCAGACTACGAAAGCAGAGGCAACTGTTACCATGTTGATAACCATACCGTTTTTTTCCGTGTTACTGCTTGGAGTCTGCTTTAATTCCGTTACATCAGTTAATTTCATTTATGTTTCATGTAGCCGTCATCAGTTTTTTTTTTTTGTCTCCAAGAATACAGTCGATTCATACAATTTTTTGTTCGAGACCCATGTTGGCTGCGCCAATTTAATATTACTGGTATTTAAAAAAAAATAATAATGCAACATTACATTTATTGCTTTTACTGGTGGAAAGCTTCTAAAACTATATAATGGCGCATACGAAAGTGTTACTTGTGGATGATGAAATTATACATTCCGCCAACCAGGATCCGATTCCCATCAGACCGACGAGAACGTTTTTGACCGACGGCATTGTTTAGGGACCTCTGACCGATATAAAAATTACTCAGTTTGCGTAATTACATTGCCCAGATACTGATAGAAGAGACCGGTAAAAGAGATCTCAGGGACGCTGAAATATAAGTTTGATAAAGTAATAGCCGATTGATGACTAGTAGCGTTCGGTTGTGACCACCCAACAGTTCGTCGGCAACTGTCCTTCGCTGCAGCCTGAAAAATTTCTAAAATGTAGCATAATAATTTGATATGTGGAATTAATGAAAAAGGAAAGTACAGTCGTAATTAAAACACGGCTTTAAAATTAAATTTGCGTTATTATTTGCCAAACGTTACAGAGCGACACTTACATCTTTCTAACTGCCATCGAAAACAAACGAGTGTGTGTGTGTGAGAGAGAGAGAGAGCTCACAGCTCCTACCTTTATATAATCCAATAAACAAATTACGGCGACTGCCTTCAACTTGCTTCACAGTTTCGATACATAACCATTTTTCTAGAAAATTCTTTAGCTGAACAGCAAAAAAATATATTCCTTTCATAAGTCGTGACCTTTCCCCTTACTTTGTAGATTTTGTAATCTATTTAGCTAGTTTCAGGACAATGGAATTCATAATGAGACAAGAGTAGTTCGTAAAATAAGTATACTAAGGCACTAGTGTATTAACAACATAGCAAAGAGAGTTGTTTCCTTGCTACAGGTTCATGTCAAGATGCTGTAAGAAAACACAAGATGCCGTTTTGCTACACCAGCCGAACTATTCAGTGTCTCAAGAAACACACCTAAAAGTGTAAGTAGGCTGTTTAGGTTTTTATGTTGATAACGCCACGTAGCGCTCTGTATAAAAATCACTGACTGTGTTGTGTGCAGTCTGTGGCTGGCTGGACTCATTGTTGGAATATTCGCTTGTGTAGTGTTGGGCAGTTGGATGTGAACACGTAGCGTTGTACAGTTGGAGGTGAGCCGCCAGCAGTGGTGGATGTGGAGAGAGAGATGCCAGAGTTATGAGAGTACGATATGGCCGTGTGTCCGTCAGAAAAAGGAAATTTGTAAGACTGGATGTCATGAACTGAACACTATTAAGGCAAATACACTGTTTTTACGTATATCTATAATTGAAATGGACGATTTGGGACGTCAGCTAGTATATGTTAGAAAATGAGGAAATTCCTCCAGCTTTATTAGGGTGTTGGTTTTACTGGCGACTAGTTTCGATGTTGTTACAACATCATCTTCAGGCCCATACTTGTTGACAGCAACTGTATGTGTCTAACACCAGTAGTCAGTGGTGAGACAGGCGTGTTCCATGCGGAAGGCAGATAGTAACTGATATGAAGTTCATGGACTTGAGCTATATTATTCGATGCTGATTGTGCACCCGCACAGTCACAACACATGGCTGATAGCCATCTCTGCACCTTTGATGGACCACCAATACCATTATCTCTACAAGGACTGCAGTGGGTCTGCACCTCTGGTGGCCCACCAATACCATAATATCTACCAGAAATACAGTGATTTTGCTCTATGATGAGCTACCTACCAATATTCTTCAAAACTTCGACTGACTCTGCTGTGGGTTTGCTCTGTTGTGGCCAATTACCTGTCTGCATGTCAAGAATCAGCACTATCTTCCCGTTGGAAGGACAACACTACTTCTTCATGACTGCATGAAAAGCCACTACTTTTCTTTTACTGTTCAGACTTTGAGAAAAAAACTGCAATTAATACTGTGATGAATGATCAGGACTGTCTTTATGAGAACAGTTTTTGCTTTTGACCAACATTGTATCAATAACTGCGTGCATTTGATATATTTATTAGCGTTAATATAAAATAACTTTAGCAAATTTGTCTTGGCCACTGCCCAAAACAATTTGTAAAATTTTTTTGTGGGGAGCATGGGGGCTATGTAAGTAGGCTGTTTAGGTTTTTATGTTGGTAACGCCACGTAGCGCTCTGTATGAAAATCACTGACTGTGCTGTGTGCAGTCTGTGGCTGGTTGGCATTGTTGGAATATTCGCTTGTGTAGTGTTGGACATTTGGATGTTGACAGCACGTAGCGTTGTACAGTTGGGTGTAAGCCACCAGCAGTGGTGGATGTGGAAAGAGAGATGCCAGAGTTTTGAGAGGACGATCTGGGAGTGTGTCCGCCAGAAAAATGAAATTTGTAAAGATGGATGTCATGAATTGATTGATATATATATATATATATATATATATATATATATATATATATATATATATATATATGATGACTTTTGAACATTATTAAGGTAAATGCATTGTTTGTTCTCTATCAAAATCTTTCATTTGCTAACTATGCCAATCATTAGTTAGTGCGTTCAGTAGTTAGAATCTTTTATTTAGCTGGCAGTATTGGCGTTCGCTGTATTGCAGTAGTTGAGTAACGAAGATTTTTGTGAGGTAAGTTATTGTTTGTAAGGGCCATTCTTTTGTAGGGATTTTTGAAAGTCAGATTGCGTTCCGCTAAAATATTGTGTGTCAGTTTAGTGATGATCAGAATAAGTAAAGAGAAAAATGTCTGAGTACGTTGAGTTTTGCTCAGCTATTTGTAAATCAAATAACGTAAGAGGTTTACCAGCACAGTAATTTATAATTTTCCAAAGGGGGCGTTTCAAAAGAAGAGTTCATAAAAACAGGTGGTGCTACTGAAGACAATGAAATTATTGAACCGCGCTGCTGCTACGGTCGCGGACTGATGACCTCAGATGTTAAGTCCCATGTTGCTCAGAGCCATTTCAACCATTTGAAATTATTGAAAACTTCGGATGTCTATTCAACGAAGAGTAAAAAGAAGAACTCCTTAGCCACATTTTTGACATGGAACGAAGATATTGTGGCATATCGATAGTTGATAAGCACCATTTGGCACTTCAACTTGCAGAGCGGAATAATCTACCGCATCTACTCAACAAAGAAAGGAAGGAGGCGAGGACTGGGGGACATAGTTTGGGAACAGACATTCTAACATAAACCTCAGAAAACGAGATTCCACTTCATCTGATTTTATTTTTCCTTTTCTCTGTCATGTGGCCACTTTGCGCTGCATATGTGAAAAGTGGCCATCTCTTAGACTTTAAGTGAAGCTCGTACTGCAACGTCAGGATATAAATAACAATATAATTGTTTCATAGTTATGAAATGTATACAGTTTATGTTTTTATATCCTTATTTATGAGATGATGTCGGAGAAAAACAACATTTTCCTTAGGGGTCTACTTACCCAGATTTCCGCTACCGGAAGAGGTCCACAACGCTACTGTTCAATATCCTTGACATCGATTCGTAGTACAGTCTTAGAACGAAGTGCTGTACCTGGAACAGAACGACTTGCTCCTTGCCAACGAGCACGAATTTCGATCAACTTTATGAGATCGAAACCGCACTTTTTTTTCCACATTTCAGACTGGAAGCCACAGATGGAGGCAGTCAGGTAGAGGGAGTATTTCTCGACTTCCAAAAAGCTTCTGGCTGTTTATCACGCTTACACTTATTATTGAAAGAATGAGCACGTAGGGTATAAAGCGGAATTCGTCACTGGGTTGAGGATTTCTTGCTACGGAGGACGGAGCATGTTATCTTGGCTGGAGAATTACCGAGAAATTTTGGAAACAACTTCGTGTGTGAGCCAAAGAAGTGTGATGCGACTCTTGCCGTTCATGTTGTACATTAATGACCTTCCAGAGAATATTAAAACCTTATACATTTCACAAAAAATGGTTCAAATGGCTCTGAGCACTATGGGACTTAACTTCTGCGGTCATCAGTCCCCTAGAACTTAGAACTACCTAAACCTATCTAACCTAAGGACATCACACACATCCATGCCCGAGGCAGGATTCGAACCTGTGACGTAGCGGTCCCGCGATTCCAGACTGTAGCGCCCAGAACCGCTCGGCTACTTCGGCCGGGGACATTTCACAAATGATGCAGTTATGTACAAGAGGCAGCCAAGTTCAAGACGGACACCCACCGCAATGGGACAATGGAATGGTATATTCAGAACCAATCACCAGACGCGTTAACTCATTTATCCCTCTGAGGGACGAGACGGTCAGTTTCAGTTTCGTAGGACGCACTCGGTCGCTCACGGATTCACAGCCGCCCCCACTCTCGCACTTCCGACTGAAACCGACTTCCACTCTTGTCTCTCTTCAGTTCGTCGAAGATGTGAAAACCACACAGTGGAAGTTCCGAGCTCTACGGAGGTAGCTGCAGTGTTTCCCAACCAAACCACCGAAGCATAGCCTTCGTCCTACTACCCGTGTGGGGCTGGGCGCTATCGGGCAACAGCATTCGTGGACGATCTGACTGTATGACATGTCGCGGTTTCTGCAAAGTGTCTTCGTAGCGCTGCAAGTCGGTTGTCGTTCCACCCTCGAGGAACTCGACGAGCAGAGGGACTCTGCAATTGAAGAATAAGGTCATCGTGACCTCACCCGAACGTCTGCGAAAAGTTTTGGATTTGTTTGGTGGGGAAGATGTGGAATGTTTCCACTGTCAGATTTGCCGTTTGCCCTCAGGCTGTATGAATGCTGTCGGACGGATTGACCCAGCTGCACGAAAGCACGAGTCAGCCATTCTATTGGGAAAAACTGGAACATCGTCTGTACAGCCTGGAACTTTCTTCGTGCGATTTTTGCATCTTTGTCAGCCTGAAGAAAGACATCCCCGTGTAATGGCTCCACGTGAGCCGCTGCATTGTTCTATGAATGTTAAGAGCAGTGTAGCCGACCGTACGGCTTCGAATACGGCTGCGTTGGGTCAGAGGAGCATTAGTGGCCACTGGTCAGCACCCATTGTGAGGCTGGTACAGGCTGAAGCCGCTTACCCTCCCTGGGCCCTTCCGGCTGCTGTGTGTTGATCCCAGAGGGGAGAGACGATTAAGCTACTCTCCCCTAGGACGCCGGCGAGTACGTATGCTCTGAGTAGCCTCTCGGTCTGCTGAGTTGAAATGTGTGCGAGCTTTGTTTGAGTTCCCGGCAGTCACTCTGGTGCGTGGCACTGATTCAGTAATAGTCCGTTTATTCGGTGAGATGTTTTGTGCAGTTGTACCCGGCGTGGACGAGAGGTGCCACCATACGATGTACAGCTTTAGTTAGTTAAGCGTATTATGTGTGAATGTCTTGTGTGCTTTGTGGAATGCTTGTGCTAAATTTTATTTAATTTACCGCCCAATTTGTATTTCATTCCCACGGACTTAGTAGCCCGTACTCTGGAGCACCACGTGTGTTTCTTTGTACACCATGAGGCTCCAGTTCGACGTAAACATCTCTCGTGTTCGAATTGAAGCCTGAGCTTCATGGCGGAGTAGATATGTTCTGGTTTAGTAAATTACGAAGTCGTCCTGTATTTTAGATGTAGACTTTTTTCTCTAAAATTGAGTGTTAAAGGCAGTGGCACCATGACCCAGTGAGCTTACATGTGGATTAGGGATTTTTTTTTTTTTTATTCTATCTTTCGTTGTGTGAGTGACCAATGTGAACATGGTGTGTGCGATCCTGATAAATCGTATCCAGTAATTTAGCAGTCTTGCCCCACATATGTCGCTCCAGATGCTGCGCTGTGTAATGTGCCATGTGTCGATGCACGAGCTAGCATCCCAAGTATCTGTATTTTAACTTATGGTGTGTGTGTTATTGTTAGCGAAAAAATAAATGTCAATGATTGTTAAATTCCTTGCTATTACATCTCACAGCGCCATTCCGCTCCCTAGTAAGGATCCTTAAAATCAGTCAGTTTGCACCTCCTCTTAGCAATGTTTCAATAGAATTTATCATGATTATTGGAATGGTATTATTAAGCGCCCCTTCCCGCCCCCACCCCCCCCCCCGCCCCCCAATGAAGCATGGACCTTGCCGTTGTTGGGGAGGCTTGCAGGCCTCAGCGATACAGACAGCCGTACTATAGGTGCAACCACAATGGAGGGGTATCTGTTGAGAGGCCAGACAAACGTGTGGTTCCTGAAGAGGGGCAGCAGCCTTTTCAGTAGTTGCCAGGGCAACAGTCTGGATGATTGAGTGATATGGCCTTGTAACACTAACCAAAACGCCCTTGCTGTGCTGGTACTGCGAACGGCTGAAAGCAAAGGGAAACTACAGCCGTAATTTTTACCGAGGGCATGCAGCTTTACTCTATGATTAAATGATGATGGCGTCCTCTTGAGTAAAATATTCCGGAGGTAAAATAGTCCCCCATTTGGATCTCCGGGCGGGGACTACTCAGGAGGACGTTGTTATCAGGAGAAAGAAAACTGGCGTTCTACGGATCAGAACGTGGAATGTCAGATCCCTTAATCGGGCAGGTAGATTAGAAAATTTCAAAAGGGAAATGGATAGGTTAAAGTTAGATATAGTGGGAATTAAGCGGGAATTAGTGAAGTTCGGTGGCAGAAGGACCAAGACTTTTGGTCAGGTGAATACAGGGTTATAAACACAAAATCAGATATGGGGCAATGCAGGCGTAGGTTTAATAATGAATACAAATCTAGGAATGCTGGTAAGCTACTACAAACAGCATAGTGAACGCATTATTGTGGCCAAGAAAGACACGAAGCCCACGCCTACCACAGTAATACAAGTTTATATGCCAACTAGCTCTGCAGATGACGAACAGATTGATGAAATGTATGATGAGGTAAAAGAATTAATTCGGATAGTGAAGGGAGACGACAATTTAATAGTCATGGGTGACTGGAATTAGATAGTAGGAAAAGGAAGAGAAGGTAACGTAGTGGGTGAATACATAATGGGGATGAGGAATGAAAGAGGAAGCCATCTGGTACAATTCTGCACAGAGCATAACTTAATCATAGCTAACACTTGGTTCAAGGACCATGAAAGAAGGTTGTATACACGGAAGAGGCCTGGAGATACTGGAAGGTTTCAGATAGATTATATAACGGTGAGACAGAGACAATCAACAATAATGAAGAGGGCATTTATCTTCTGGTGAACGGGCAACAATTTGGGACAAGTACATGTTGCCATCAGCCCATACTGTATATAAACTTTGGACAATCTTTAGGAACAAGTTCCTTACATCAAAACAAGAAAAAAATTTGTAGTAAACATGGGCCACAAAATTGTTACGTTAAGAGCTATGAGCACTTATTCATCTTCGATAATGTGAAATACATGCCTTCTACTTCAAGGTCTTTGCTTTCCATGTTTTGTGTGGACGTTGTACGAACCAAAACAAGATAGAGATGTCTAGTAACCATGGGTTCTAAAATGCACGCCTTAAGACCTCAGTAGAACAGATGCCTTTCGTACCAGCGAAGATGAGCAAATGCTCACAGCTGTTAAGGTATGGGCTTTAGAGTCCATGTCTCCTGGACATTCTCTCCTTGTTTTGGTCCATAGTAGCACCTCTCAAATCGACGAAAGCAAAGAGCTGGATCAGAAGATATGTGTTTCACAGTATCGAAGATGAACAAGTGCTCATAACTCTTAAGGTATGCATTTTAGAGCCCATGTTTCTCCTGGTTTTCGTTAAGGATTGTGTGCCCAAAGCTTGTCAGTATTTTTTGGGACACCCTGCATAAGAGTCACTTAATATAATAAGGAGATAACGTAAAATAAATGCCAAAATGCAATCTTAACAATGTGTCCCACAACGTTCCACATTCGACCAAAGATTTAAAAAAGTTTAGCACCCAATGATGTCATGGGAAAATGGGCGTATCGCAATTATAAAAACGTACAATCGGAAAAACTGTTAACATGACTAAGCTTTAGCTTTTAAATTAACTTGACTTTGTTGTTATGAACTTTAGTAGTAGCATTTTATCTCAAAATCAGGTAACGTAATTTTGAGACGAATCAGATAACCCTTTTTAAGATAAATTGTTTTAAGTTTTAATGTGTTCAATAGTACAGTTTTTATGACACGTTAATTTTTCTCTTGAAGTCATTGCGCGCGAAACGTTTTTAAATCCATTTGACTTCTACTGTTTTTATTATCTGACGTTGGTTCTGCACAGAATATTATTTGTGCACTTGTGCAGTATGTATGTATGCTATGTCTCTCATCTGCTAGAAAAAAAAAAAACATCTGCATACCCATCGTATTACGTATTAACATTTGGGCATTTCAAACACACTTCATAAACGCCTCATATAAAAGCCGAAACTGGTTGTCTGAACTTAATGATGTTCTGAAAAAAAACAGCGGTTTTTCATTAATTGAACAGTTGCATATCATCAGAATCATGCAGACATGGAGAAACTAATGATTCTACTGCCACCAACATAAATTTTGCATGAAAACCACGATGATAAGAAAAATTATGGCCAATATGGAGATACGTATTCCTTCACAAACGTCTCAAAAACGATATCGACAGGAAGTGCAAAATGGCTAAGCAGGGATGGCTAGAGGACAAATGTAAGGATGTAGAGGCTTGTCTCACGAGGGGTAAGATAGATACTGCCTACAGGAAAATTAAAGAGACCTTTGGAGAGAAGAGAACCACTTGTATGAATATCAAGAGCTCAGATGGCAACCCAGTTCTAAGCAAAGAAGGGAAGGCAGAAAGGTGGAAGGAGTATATAGAGGGTTTATACAAGGGCGATGTACTTGAGGACAATATTATGGAAATGGAAGAGGATGTAGATGAAGACGAAATGGGAGATACGATACTGCGTGAAGAGTTTGACAGAGCACTGAAAGACCTGGGTCGAAACAAGGCCCTGGGAGTAGACAACATTCCATTAGAACTACTGATGGCCTTGGGAGACCCAGTCATGACAAAACTCTACCATCTGGTGAGCACGATGTATGAGACAGGCGAAATACCCTCAGACTTCAAGAAGAATATAATAATTCCAATCCCAAAGAAAGCAGGTGTTGACATATGTGAAAATTACCGAACTATCAGTTTAATAAGTCACAACTGCAAAATATTAACGCGAATTCTTTACAGACGAATGGAAAAACTGGTAGAAGCCGAACTCGGGGAAGATCAGTTTGGATTCCGTAGAAATGTTGGAACACGTGAGGCAATACTGACCTTAAGACTTATCTTAGAAGAAAGATTAAGAAAAGGCAAACCTACGTTTCTAGCATTTGTAGACTTAGAGAAAGCTTTTGACAATGTTAACTGGAATACTCTCTTTCAAATTCTGAAGGTGGCAGGGGTAAAATACAGGGAGCGAAAGGCTATTTACAATTTGTACAGAAACCAGATGGCATTTATAAGAGTCGAGGGGCATGAAAGGGAAGCAGTGGTTGGGAAAGGAGTGAGACAGGGTTGTAGCCTCTGCCCGATGTTATTCAATCTGTATATTGAGCAAGCAGTAAAGGAAACAAAAGAAAAATTCGGAGTAGGTATTAAAATTCATGGAGAAGAAGTAAAAACTTTGAGGTACGCCGATGACATTGTAATTCTGTCAGAGACAGCAAAGGACTTGGAAGAGCAGTTGAACTGAATGGACAGTGCCTTGAAAGGAGGATATAAGATGAACATCAACAAAAGCAAAACGAGGATAATGGAATGTAGTCAAATTAAGTCGGGTGATGCTGAGGGAATTAGATTAGGAAATGAGACACTTAAAGTAGTAAAGGAGTTTTGCTATTTAGGGAGTAAAATAACCGATGATGGTCGAAGTAGAGAGGATATAAAATGTAGACTGGCAATGGCAAGGAAATCGTTTCTGAAGAAGAGAAATTTGTTAACATCTAGTATAGATTTAAGTCTCAGGAAGTCGTTTTTGAAAGTATTTGTATGGAGTGTAGCCATGTATGGAAGTGAAACATGGACGATAACTAGTTTGGACAAGAAGAGAATAGAAGCTTTCGAAATGTGGTGCTACAGAAGAATGCTGAAGATAAGGTGGGTAGATCATGTAACTAATGAGGAGGTATTGAATAGGATTGGGGAGAAGAGAAGTTTGTGGCACAACTTTAGAAGAAGGGATCGATTGGTAGGACATGTTTTGAGGCATCAAGGAATCACAAATTTAGCATTGGAGGGCAGCGTGGAGGGTAAAAATCGTAGAGGGAGACCAAGAGATGAATACACTAAGCAGATTCAGAAGGATGTAGGTTGCAGTAGGTACTGGGAGATGAAGAAGCTTGCACAGGATAGAGTAGCATGTAGAGCTGCATCAAACCAGTCTCAGGACTGAAGACCACAACAACATATTCCTTCACACCTTTTAGTTTATCGAGCAAAGCTAAAGTAGACTAGCATCTAACAGAACGCATTAAAGAAGACAATAACTTTTTTCACGTAATTACAGGCCTTATCCTGTGTGGGACTCCTCACCGCGGCCTCTCCTCGCGCGTGCTGTACGCCACCTAGCCGCTCTTTGGTTCGTTGTACCCGGCAGTAATTCCGCAAACCGCCCGTTTCAAAAGTTGGGAGGGCTACGTACTGAGGCAACTTGCAACTCACCCTACAAGTTGGTCAGGGGAAAGATAAGGTCTCCTGCGGTCCTCTCCACAGTCAGAGAAGGTGGCAGAACAACAGAGTCCTGGCGAGAGGCTGCCGAGGTCCTCCTGCAGACTCTGCTGCCAGACGACGAGGAAAATGGACAAACGGAGACCCTACAGCAAATCTCTGAAAAAGAAGTTGCTGCACAGGTTAGGTCATTAAAACGGGGAAAGGCACCAGGGCCAGACGGTATAGTTCAGGATGTGGTACAGTTCCTCGCCTCGCAGCAAACAGCACCTCTCACGGGGTTATTTAATGAATGTCTTAGGACCAGTAAATTCCCAAAGATCTGGAAAAGAGCAAACACGATTATTATAAGAAAGGGCAAGGACAAAGATCCCATGGGGCCGAAGTCCTATAGGTCAATATGTCTCCTGGACATCACGGGGAAACTGTTAGAGAAGCTATTGGCTGACAGACTGACTGCCCACAGGACATTGCGCGGGATGAGCGGCAGGCAGTTCGGCTTGCGGCCGGGCCGATCGGCGTCTGATGCGATCGCCGTGGCGGCTGAGGTCTGCAGCTCAGCCCCGCACAAGTACGTGGTAGGCATCAGCGGCGCCTTTGACAACCAGTGGTGGCCATCGCTCTTCTCCCGGTTGCGTGAGAAGGAGTGCCCAGGGCCCATCTACGGCTGTCTGAGGAGCTATTGCACGGACAGGGAGGTCTGGTTATCATCGCCTAGCAAAAAAATAAGCATAACCATCACGAAGAGGGGTCCCCAGGGCTTCGTTCCGGGGCCTCTCTTTTGGGACGTTAATAGAGAGCCGTTATTGGAGGAACTACAACTCAGCGAGGAAGTGCTAGACGTGACAGCCTACGCTGACGACCTCCTCCTGTTTGTTGGCGGCCGTAGCCGAGAAGATGTAGAAACAAAAGTAGAAAGAACAATAACAATACTAACTGAGTGGTGCCAAGAAGCAAAAATGAAGGTTGTACCGCATAAGTCAACATATCTTCTTCTAAAAGGCAGTCTCATCAGGAATCCCATAGTCGATGGGACACCAGTTCTCCGTCGTCGCGAAGCACGATACCTAGGAGTAATCATTGATGAAAAATGGAGCGACACATCCCATATACAAACCACAACGCAACGAGCCCTAGAAGCTCTAAATAATCTCATTAACACAGGACATAAAAGATTTCACCTGCCACCCACGCTGATCAAGCTCTACCATAACTGCATCTTATCATCAGTAGCAGGATACGCGTGAGGGGACTGGGCTGACAGGCGCACGAGGGTGATGCCAGCCGTGGCCGTGAGAAGGGTGCACAGAAACATGATTATGTGATCTGTAGGGGCATGCAGAACAACTCCTGGATGGGATTATACCCACTAGACATAAAAATAAGAGAACAGGCAGCATGGTACTGGATTTCCAAAGGAAAGATAGCTAGGACTAGGGACATCTTGGGGGTTCAGGTGGGAGACAAACTTGCTGCTGAAAGAAGTGGGGAGGAGTTGTGACAACTATCATGGGAAAATGAAGAAATTGGTAGGAAGATCTTCCAACTGCTGCCTAACATTAAGGAACGACTTGGGATGAGCTACTTCGAGCCAAGCAGGGGATTACTGCACTTTCTCACCATAACCATGCACCATAACCGACATACCTATGTCGGTTTGGGAAAAGAGCTACACCAGCGTGCGACTGTGGCGCTCAAGACGGCACACCTGAGCACATCATCTATGACTGCTTGTTATACGATGATGTGGCGCATAAGAGCACAATTACCGAATAACGACACCTATACCCTAATACGACGTGCTGATACCTTTAATGTCCTTAACATTCTGGCAAACGAGGTATCACAGAAGATCTTGCGGGATTTTTAAAGGAACCAAAATGGATAACAGAAAACCCGGAATAGACTGAGATGTACCCGCCATGCCGCCGGGTGCGGAACTGGCCAGTCGCTTCACGACTGGAATCCGCCGCCATACTGGACCAGGCCGGCGGGTGCGTCACCTCCCAGGCAGAGACAACTGCACTCTTACTGTAACAAGTAGAAGTCAGTAGCAGCTAGATTAGAACACTAACCTCGCTCACAAAGTAGGGACTGCAGCGACAACACAGACTTGTCCAGCCCAGTGCCAGCGCCACGCTCACTGGCTTTAGCTCGGTGAGCAGGCCACAAGAGGAGGTTTATACATAAACTGGCACAACTGTAATCGCCGCGCGGGATTAGCCGAGCGGTCTCAGGCGCTACAGTCATGGACCGTGTGGCTGGTCCGGGCGGAGGTTCGAGTCCTCCCTCGGGCATGGGTGTGTGTATGTTTGTCCTTAGGTTAGGTAGTCTGTACGCTTAGGGACTGATGACCTTAGCAGTTAAGTCCCATAAGATTTCACACTCATTTGAACAACTCTTATCGCTGCAGAGTACATTAGCTTAGAAATAGAACAGATTAATAAAATAGATTAATCTTGCTCATAAATATGCCAGTTGCAGAAAATTTAATGTAAAAATGCTGCTGAACTATGTTGTATCATATGTAGACCCACTACTTGTTTGCATCTTCATATTGTATTGTATTGTATTAATAAAGAATTTAAAAAAAACGGCCCGATTGTAAGACGAGTCGCTTTTGGTGATCGAAGCGTTGAATGCAACCGACTATTCCCCAAAATCAGTTTTTGCGAAGTGTCCGCGTACCGTTGTGATTTAATTGTGGCACCGTCTTTCGCACAGTCAATGAATAGCAGACGCTTACAGTCAAGGAAAAACGCTATTATAACTTTGACGGACCTGGCGTGCCCCTTGTTTCGAGTACGCTGCACAAGTTTCTGTGGTAAACACATCGTCCATGCGCTCCCGATTTCTCCCCATGCGATTTCGGTATTTCTGAAGATCTGAAGAAAGACAATGGTGGTCGTCGATGTGCTTCGGACAGGCAACCGCAAACATTTTCTCACGATGCCACTGGCCGTCTTGTCTCACTGTGGGGGAAATACAGGGAGTATCAAAAAGAATCATCCTGTTCAAAAACATCGTAGCTATTATTTCAGATATGACCCTGAACAACGTAGTGTTGGAAAGAGCAAACTTTGCAGTTTCACATGGTTCCCGCTAGGTAGCAGCAGTGTGCGCCCACTTCAGCTCTAGTAAAAATGGTGTGGCGACAACAGAAAGCGTTTTGTGTTCTACGTCTCGTGCAGAGCTGGTCAGTAACAACTGTTCAGCGTGACTTTTATACTAGGTATGGTGTGGCTCCTTCTACAGCACAGACCCATTAGTCGATGGCATAAACAATTCCGAGAAACAGGTTGTGTAAAGAATGAGATTTTTCACTCCACAGCGGAGTGTGCGCTGGTATGAAACTTCCTGGCAGATTAAAACTGTGTGCCGGCATACAGTTTTAATCTGCCAGGAAGTTTCAGGTTGTGTAAAGGCAAATCGCCGACGTCGAACGCATCCGCCATAGTTTCACAAGGAGTCCACAGAAATCCGTTCGCCGTGCAGCTCGACAGCTCGACAGCTCGACATGCCACCAGTCCCTGTGGCGTGTGTTGCGTCGACGTTTACACGTGAGACCGTACAAAATTCAACTACTGCAGGCTCTTCGTGAAGGTGGCACACAACAACGTGTGGAGTTTTGTAATTTCGTTCTTGGCAAAATGGAGGATGATACTTTTCTCCCACGCTTAGCGTTTAGTGACGAGGCAATATTCCATTTAAACGGAAAGGTCTACCGTCATGATGTGAGAATATGGGGTACAGAACAACCACATGAAGCTGTACAACATCAGAATGACTCTCCAAAATTTAATGTCTTTTGTGCAGTTTCACGGCAAAAGGTTTGAGGTCAATTTTTATTTGCGGAGAATACATACCTCGATATGCTTCAGAACCTTATTTTCCCATAGTGGGAGACTTATTCGAACGACTTTATTTACCAACAGGATGGCGCGCCGCCACATTGGTCTAGAACTGGGGGAATTTTTTAGTAAAGGGTTACTGAACGATGGATCGGTCGCTCTGGACCAAATGATTCAGCTTTACATTACTGGCTTGCAAGATAACCGGACCTGACTGTATGTGATTAGTTCTTGTGGGGGTTTATGAAAGACTCTGTTTATGTGCCTCTGTTGCCAACAACAATGAATGAACTGAGACATCGCATAACACAAGTTGTGGAAACTGTAACTCAAGACACGCTCGCTGTAGTGTGGAAAGAATTTGAATACCGCACAGGCATATGCCGTGCGTCTCAAGGGGGGCATATTGAACACCTATGAAATGCCATCAAAAAAATTTTTTTTAGTTTCTCGTTCATCAAAAAACATAATTCATTGTATGTGTTTATTAGTTTCGGCAGTATAGACGTGCCATATCAGAGGATTCTTTTTGTTACACTCTGTATATTAAAAGTTATGGTGATTACTTTTGAAATATAAGGGGCGTTCATAAAGAAAAGAGCCGGAGGCATAATTACAGAAACCAGTAATGTATGTTAGAAGTATTGACCATGGGTGTTGAGACACCTGTGACACAAGGCAGTGAATGGCTGTCTCATAAAATTCCCAGGGATGAGATGTTAACCAGTTCCGCACGTACAACTGGACGTCGTCGTCCGAGGCGAATCGTTTGCCACTCAGAGCCTTTTTAAGGGGACCAAAAATGGCGTAATCACAGGGAGAGAGGTCCAGACTGTAAACAGGGTGGCCAAGAACCTACCATTTGAATTTCTCCTGGAGTGCCGCGGCTGTGTTGGCCGTATGAGGCTTTGCATTGTCGTGGAGCAGAATGAACCCATGGGTGAGATTGCCTGGTCGTTTTGATTTGATCGCTTGGCAAAGGGTGGTCAAAGTTTGCGAGTAGTACTGGGCATTCACTGCTGTCCCGTGCTGTAAGAAGTGAATCAGAATGGGCCCATCTTGCTCAAAGAAGAACGTCAACATAATGATTCACCTCAGATGGCGACGTCAAAGCTGAACGTGCGGAACTGGCTAACATCTCATCCCTAGGGGAAGGGCGGGGCTGGGTGGTGGGGGAAGGGCGGGTCTGGGTGGTGGGGGAAGGAAGGGGCTGGGTTGTGGGGGAAGGGCAGGGCTGGGTGGTGGGGGAAGGGTGGGGCTGGGTGGGGGGGATGGGCAGGGCTGGGAGGTGGGGGAAGGGTGGGGCTGGGTGGTGGGGGAAGTGCAGGGCTGGGTGGTGGGGGAAGTGCGGGCCTGGGTGGTGGGGGAAGGGCGGGGCTGGGTGGTGGGGGAAGTGCAGGGCTGGGTGGTGGGGGAAGTGCGGGCCTGGGTGGTGGGGGAAGGGCGGGGCTCGGTGGTTGGGGGATGGGTGGGGCTGGGTGGTGGGGGAAGGGTGGGGCTGGGTGGTTGGGGGATGGGCGGGGCTGGGTGGTTGGGGGATGGGTGGGGCTGGGTGGTAGTGGAAGGGCGGGTTATGGGTGGTGGGGGAAGGGCGGGGCTGGGTTGTGGGGGAAGGGCGGGTCTGGGTGGTGGGGGATGGGCGTGGCTGGGTGGTGGTGGAAGGGTGGGGCTGGGTGGTGGGGGAAGGGTGGGGCTGGGTGGTGGGGGAAGTGCAGGGCTGGGTGGTGGGGGAAGTGCGGGCCTGGGTGGTGGGGGAAGGGCGGGGCTGGGTGGTTGGGGGATGGGTGGGGCTGGGTGGTGGTGGAAGGGCGGGTTATGGGTGGTGGGGGAAGGGCGGGGCTGGGTTGTGGGGGAAGGGCTGGCCTGGGTGGTGGGGGATGGGCGTGGCTGGGTGGTGGTGGAAGGGCGGGGCTGGGTGGTGGGGGAAGGGCGGGGCTGGGTGGTGGGGGATGGGCATAACTGGGTGGTGGGGGAAGGGCGGGGCTGGATTGTGGGGGAAGGGCAGGGCTGGGTGGTGGGGGAAGGGTGGGGCTGGGTGGTGGGGGATGGGCAGGGCTGGGTGGTGGGCGAAGGGTGGTGCTGGGTGGTGGGGGAAGTGCGGGCCTGGGTGGTGGGGGAAGGGTGGGGCTATGTGGTGGGGGAAGGGTGGGGCTGGGTGGTGGGCGATGGGCGGGGCTGGGTGGTGGGGGATCGGCGGGGCTTGGTGGTGGGGGAAGGGCGGGTCTGGGTGGTGGGGGATGGGCAGGGCTGGGTCGTGGGGGAAGGGCGGGGCTGGGTGGTGGTGGAAGGGCGGGGCTGGGTGGTGGTGGAAGGGCGGGGCTGGGTGGTGGGGGAAGGGCGGGGCTCGGTGGTGGGGGACGGGCGGGGCTGGGTGGTGGGGGAAGGGCGGGGCTGGGTGGTGGGGGATGGGCAGGGCTGGGTGGTGGGGGGCGGTGCTGGGTGGTGGGGGAAGTGCAGGTTATGGGTGGTGGGGGAAGGGCGGGGCTGGGTGGTGGGGGATGGGCGTGACTGGGTGGTGGTGGAAGGGCGGGGATGGGTGGTGGGGGAAGGGTGGAGCTGGGTGGTGGGGGATGGGCATGACTGGGTGGTGGTGCAAGGGTGGGGCTGGGTGGTGGGGGAAGGGCGGGGCTGGGATGTGGGGGAAGGATGGGGCTGGGTGGTGGGGGAATGGTGGGGCTGGGTGGTGGGGGCAGGGTGGGGATGGGTGGTGGGGGATGGGCATGACTGGGTGGTGGGGGTAGGGCGGTGCTGGGTGGTGGAGGAAGTGCGGGCCTGGGTGGTGGGGGATGGGCGGGGCTGTGTGGTGGGGGAAGGGCGGGGCTGGGTTGTGGGGGATGGGTGGGGCTGGGTGGTGGGGGAATGGTGGGGCTGGGTGGTGGTGGAAGGGTGGGGCTGGGTGGTGGGGGAAGGGTGGGGCTGGGTGGTGGGGGAAGGGTGGGGCTGGGTGGTGGGGGACGGGCGGTGCTGGGTGGTGGGGGAAGTGCGGGCCTGAGTGGTGGGGAAGGGTGGGGCTGGGTGGTGGGGGAAGGGTGGGGCTGGGTGGTGGGGGATGGGCGGGGCTGGGTGGTGAGGGATGGGCGGGGCTTGGTGGTGGGGGAAGGGCAGGGCTGGGTGGTGGGGGATGGGCCGGCTGTGTGGTGGGGGAAGGGCGGGGCTGGGTGGTGGTGGAAGGGCGGGGCTGGGTGGTGGTGGAAGGGCGGGGCTGGGTGGTGGGGGAAAGGTGGGGCTGGGTGGTGGTGGATGGGTGGGGTTGGGTGGTGGGGGAAGGGCGGGTCTGGGTGGTGGGGAATGGGCAGGGCTGGGTGGTGGGGGAAGGGCGGTGCTTGGTGGTGGGGGAAGTGCGGGCCTGGGTGGTGGGGGAAGGGTGGGGCTGGGTGGTGGGGGATGGGCAGGGCTGGGTGGTTGGGGAAGGGTGGGGCTGGGTGGTGGGGGAAGTGCGGCGCCCCACAATGGGTCGTGGGCCGCAGTCCTGTCGTGGATACGGCCGCTTGCATAACTCTGAGGTCGTGGTGACAATGCTTCTTCTTCTTCAGGTGTCCTGGCAGGAGCGGATTTCCGGGTGGACTGTTGTTGTGTTTTAACCACACTCAAAGCTGGATCCCAGGCTTTGCTTAACTGGAAACCGCTGTCTTTATTTATTAGTTCGTCATGCAGCCAGATCTCCACTGCCTCTCTGAGGAGACAATCCCAGAAGGTGTTCTATTGCTGTAACACCTTTGTGCCATTGTAGTTCATGTCATGTCCGTGTGAGATGCAGTGCTCTGCCATGGGCGACTTGGTGGGCTGTGCGTTGTCTGTGTGGCGTTTGTGTTCACTTCATCCCTCCAGTACAGCGACGGTGAGCCTTCAGAGACATAACTAAGTGAAAAAGTTTAGTAATCTGTTGGAGCAACTGGAGATAAGTTTACATCACAAAAATATAAAGGCAAAATGTTGAATGAAAACTGGAAAGTGACTTAGTGAATTTCTTCCGATGTTGCGATAGCACCCTTGAATGCAAGTAGCTTTCTAAACAATATATTTAAACTCATTTAATGATTCAGATTACAAATGCGAACAACATCCTCTGCAGGAAAGAGTAGTGTACAAACTCTTTGAATGATCTGTAGCGTTACTTCTGTCCACTATGTATGTAGAATATCTGTGTCCGAATTTGATAATGTACGTTTGCTTTTTTCAACGTGTACCCCGTACTGTAAATTGTATGGGTGATGTTTAATGTGTGAGTTTTCGAGCAAGTAAGTGAAAAAGTTTTTCGGAATTCATCATTAACTACGCATAAACCTTTATCACTAATTACAAAATTGCGCGTGTTTATAGAGCATGTAAGCGCTATCTGTTTACAGCGTACCGCAATGGCGTCGGGGAAGTAGAGACGAGGAAGTTGCTACACGGGAAACACGCGCTGTGTCACGCTGGGAAACTACCTCTAACTGGCGGATGCGCGCTCTCTTAAAAAGGCCCGTCCACGCGCAGAGATGTGTCTGCGGAAATTTCATTGCGCCCCACATCTACCCAGATAGATCGTTACGTGCGCAAACCTGAAAGTTGGAGATTTGAATGAAATTTCTCAAATGAGTGGATTCAAATCACATCTGCGCAGAGAGTGTGGGCAGGGGATAGTCGCAAATCTCGAGCTAAAATGTGAGTCAGCTGTCTGTTGACTCAGGTGTTGGCCGGCCGAAGTGGCCGTGCGGTTAAAGGCGCTGCAGTCTGGAACCGCAAGACCGCTACGGTCGCAGGTTCGAATCCTGCCTCGGGCATGGATGTTTGTGATGTCCTTAGGTTAGTTAGGTTTAACTAGTTCCAAGTTCTAGAGGACTCATGACCTCAGCAGTTGAGTCCCATAGTGCTCAGAGCCATTTTTGAACTCAGGTGTTTCTCCTCTGTCTGTGTGTTTCTCTGCAGAGTGAATTTTAAAATGACAGATACATGTCAGTATTTTATTTACCAGTAGTTCATTGCCGAATTTGCTGGAATGTACAGGAGACATACATGTTTATGGAAAATTAAAAGTAGGGAATGCAGTGATAGGGACAAGAAGGCAGCTGCTTATAATTCCTTAACGAAGAAATTGCGAGCGGGTGGTCCTACAGCAAATAGGGAAGCAGTTCATAATAAAAAAAAATCGTTGCGGACTGTTTACTACAAAGAGCTAGCAAAGTTGCGAAATCAAATGACTCTGAGCACTATGGGACTCAACTTCTGAGGTCATCAGTCCCCTAGAACTTAGAACTACTTAAACCTAACTAACCTAAGGACATCACACACATTCATGCCCGAGGCAGGATTCGAACCTGCGACCGTAGCGGTCTCGCGGTTCCAGACTGCAGCGCCTAGTACCGCTCGGCCACTCCGGCTAGCAGTTGCGAAATCTTTTCTATCTGGGACCGGGGAACTGCTAGCATACTTTCTGTCGGTGTTGTACTGTGCCTTAATGTAACGTGAGTTGTGGCAACGTAGCGACGAAAAGTAGGCCCTGTTTGTTCCAAAGAAGAGTGCAGTCAGATTATTGTGTTAAGCTGATAATGGAAGGCCTTGGAACAGTGCCTTCGGGGACATAGCGGTAATTACAGTATAATATGTGGTTCATAACAAGAGTGATTTAGAGGTGAACTGTAGAATTAAGTGCCACCGCATTACGAGTAAGACTTTCCAGACATAGTATGAATCCATGTATAGAGTTAAGAATGTAATTTTATATTCTGGTGCAAAAGTTTCTGGCAGATTACAGCCAGGGAACTGAAAATCTCGACTTAGAAACAAACTGAACTACATCTCACTGTCCACTTACATAACTTGTAGCAATATATTGTGTCTCAAACGTGTTTAAAACTGTAAAAATATGATCTGTAACTTGTCACAATCGAACTTTACTTGCTTTTACGAAATTTTTCCTTAGGACAGCATAAATAGCACACGTGTTGAGTACTACTTCACTTATTGCTTTTTCGAAATTGTAGGAGCAAATTCTAGATGCTTGTAGCTTCTATTGCCGTGAATGTTAACGTTGCCGTCAGCCACTCTTGTGGAGAAACTGCTGTCGCCATACAAGTTTTTTTCTGCTCTATACTAGGAATTACGAGTGTTAAAAGATAATTATTCGTTTCTAAATCCATACTCAAGTAATTACGCCATTCGTAGAGTTTGCCGTGCAACTCGTGTAGTAAATTTATGCGTGAGAACTGCCTTTGCTTAAGCAACCACAGTGTAGACCATTTCAGCCGGTCTTTCTGTATCTGAGGATTTGTTTGCTTTTTGCTACTTGCAACACAAGTAGCAAACGAAGATCGTAATACAATTTACTTCATTTCTGAATAAATGAAATAAACTTTGAAGTTACAGCCTGGAAGTGTAGTCGCTTGCAACTGAAATTTCTTCTCGCACCGACAGATGGCGGGCGAGCAGTACGAGCCTGTGTGGTGTGAACGTATCACATTTTTAGAGACCTGTCACGTATACTCGCGCACACATCCGCTCAGATAATTGCGCCGAAAGATTGTCGTGTGAGGGTGGGCCTTTGCGCCACCGGGTTAGTCAATTATATCTTTAAGATCATTAATTTAAACTTACCCGTCAAGGTAATGGAAGAAAAAAGACTTTTGTAAATATTATGAAAAATTAATTACATCTAGAATTCGATGTAAATTTGAAACGTCCCCCTAGAAAAATTAATGAAATGACTGTGTTGATAAACCTCTTACATTATTTGATTTTCAAACAGCTGAGCATAACTGAACGTACTCAGACATTTCCCTCTTTACTTATTCTGATCAACACTAACCTGACTCACAATATTTTTAGCGCAACGCAATCTGACTTTCAAAAATCCCTACAAAAGAATGGCCCTGACTAACATTAACCTATACCCTTCACAAATCACTTATCTCACAAAAATCTTCGTTACTTGAACTACTGCAATACAGCGAGCGCCACTACTGCCAGCTAAATAAAAGATTCTAACTACTGAAGGCACTAACTACTGATAGGCATAGTTAGCAAATGAAAGATTTTGATAGAGAACAAACAATGTATTTACCTTAATAGTGTTCAAAAGTCATAATATATATATCAGTTCATGTCATCCCAGCCTACTTACAAATTTAACAGTTGTTTAATTCTACGAAGGCCATAAAAACGAAACGATTTACTCAGTTCACTCAAACTTCAATTTTACATTTTGTAAGTGGAAGGCTAAGGAGTTATTAACATCAAGGAGGATTTCAGTCAAAGCATCTCACGGTGGGCATGCGCACTGGCTTAGGTTGCTTTTGTAGGATAATTTAAGGCTGCTTGCCGGCTAAAAATTAGACCACAAGTGTCCCGCGTATCAGTTTGTTGGTCTCGACTTCCCCTCCACCACTGTTGTCTGTTGCAAACATTGTTTACACCCTGCATATTAAGTAAAAGCAATAGAAAATGGCTGCACTCCACACATCGGAAACATCATTAGCACATGTCGCATGAAAATGCGAAAAATGAGAATCACTTCCTGAAAAGCGTCGTGCCAGAAATAAGTAAACGAAAATCGTGTCTTGTAAACAAAAAAGTTGATTAAAAGGAAACCACTGGCTTTTATTTTCGCAGGCTTTCATAAACTGTTTATAATGAAAAAAATAAGATGTGCTTATGTGTACATTTAGTAAATGATTGTCGAGTTTTACGGCTCCGTAACACAATCAGTAAAAACGGAAGCCTCATAGGATGACTCTGTGTGTCTGTCTGTTTGTCCGACTGTTCAGAACTTTTTTTCTGAGGAACGGGCGCACGTATCAAGTTGAAATTAATGTCGGATATTACGGTCTTCGGTCTCCTGGCGATGTAAAAAATTAGAGCTTCTAAGAATGAAAAGATACGGCCTCTTATGTCACATATTTCGATAGTCGCAAACTCACCCATCAAAACCTGTAGGGTACTTCCTTTGACCTAGAATCACGAAATTTGGCAACAAGATAGGTTTCACATTACAAGTAAAGGAAAAGAAATCAGAAAATTATTAACTTGTAATTATATCTCACGCAGTCCGCTTGCTTAGCTGGATGGTAACTTGCTCACCTCCAATGCAAGCGGGACTGGGTACGATTCCAGACCGGGGTGGAGATTTTCTCCGCTCGGAGACTGGCTGTTGTGTTGTCCATATAATCATTTCATCCTCGTAACCGGCACGCAAGTCGCCCAATGTGGCGTCGAATGAAATAAGACTTGCACTTGGCGGCCGAACTTTCCCGAATAGGGGCTGAACTGTGTCTTTCTCACAGTTTGATTCCTCTCCCTCTTAATGTCGCATGCAGCGTTAATTTCAATTCGCGCCTAGCGCCTTCTTTTGTTTACTTACGATTCCAAGGGGGCGCTGTGTGCTCTGCGCGGAGCGGTTCCTCGCTGCACGCGCTGCAGGGGGTGACGGGAAGGCCGGCAGGGGGGGGGGGGGTGGTCGTGTCGACGGAATATGCCTAGAGTGGGCGTGGCCTCGATAAGGTTACTGGCTTCGGAACGAAATAGTGGTGTCTGATTCAAGACGTTATTGAAATTTTGTTGTTGTTGTGGTCTTCAGTCCTGAGACTGGTTTGATGCAGCTCTCCACGCTACTCTATCCTGTGCAAGCTTCTTCATCTCCCAGTACCTACTGCAACCTACATCCTTCTGAATCTGTTTCGTGTATTCATCTCTTTGTCTCCCTCTACGATATTTACCCTCCACGCTGCACTCCAGTACTAAATTGGTGATCCCTTGATGCCTCAGAACATGTCCTACCAACCGATCCCTTCTTCTAGTCAAGTTGTACCACACCAACTCCTCTTCTCCCCAATCCTGTTCAATACTTCCTCATTAGTTATATGAGCTATCCATCTAATCTTGAGCATTCTTCTGTAGCACCACATTTCGAAAGCTTCTATTCTTTTCTTGTCCAAACTAGTTATCGTCCATGTTTCACTTCCATACACGGCTACACTCCATACAAATACTTTCAGAAACGACTTCCTGACACTTAAATCTACACTCGATGTTAACAAATTTCTCTTCTTTAGAAACGCTTTCCTTTCCATTGCCAGGCTACATTTTATATCCTCTCTACTTCGATCATCATCAGTTATTTTGCTCCCCAAATACCAAAACTCGTTTACTACTTTAAGTGTCTCATTTCCTAATCTAATTTCCTCAGCATCACCCGACTTGATTCGACTACATTCGATTATCCTCGTTTTATTTCTTCCCCATGGATTTTAATACCTGCTCCGAATTTTTCTTTTGTTTCCTTCACTGCTTGCTCAATATAGAGATTGAATAACATCTGGGAGAGGCTACAACCCTGTCTCACTCCCCTCCCAACCACTGCTTCCCTTTCATGTCCCTCGACTCTTATAACTGCTGTCTGGTTTCTGTACAAATTGTAAATAGCCTTTCGCTCCCTGTATTTTACCCCTGACACCTTCAGAATTTGAAAGAGAGCACTCCATTTAACATTGTCAAAAGCTTTCTCTAAGCCTACAAATGCTAGAAACGTAGGTTTGCCTTTCCTTAATCTAGCTTCTAAGATAAGTCGTAGGGTCAGTATTGCCTCACGTGTTCCAATATTTCTACGGAATCCAAACTGATCTTCCCCAAGGTCGGCTTCTACCAGTTTTTCCATTCGTCTGTAAAGAATTCGTGTTAGTATTTTGCATCCGTGACTTATTAAACTGATTGTTCGGTAATTTTAACCATACAGTAAAGCTGCATGCCCTTGGGGAAAATTACGGCTGTAGTTTCCCCTTGCTTTCAGCCGTTCGCAGTACCAGCACAGCAAGGCCGTTTTGGTTAGTGTTACAAGGCCAGATCAGTCAATCATCCAGACTGTTGCCCCTGCATCTACTGAAAACGCTGCTGCCCCTTTTCAGGAACCACACGTTTTTCTGGCCTCTCAACAGATACCCCTCCGTTGTGGTTGCACCTACGGTACGGCTATCTGTGTCGCTGAGCCACGCAAGCCTCCCCACCAACGGCAAGGTCCATGGTTCTTGGGGGGGATTGAAATTCTGTCAGTTCTGTTTCGTCTACGTTGTCGGTGTGGAAGCAAGACTGTGTCCCGGTACCGGTAGCTATTCGTCGGTTTGTGCATCAATCAAAGTAAGTCCTATCATACACCTTTGTTTAGCGGTGGTTGACATTCACATTCTGCTCAAAGGTTATTCAGTAACCCGGCCATATTGGCGAAGTTATTCGTCGTGACTACTGTTGACTGTTCCTATCAGACGCTTTAGTATTCTCTTCCGTTTCTTCCACTGTGTGCTTTTGGGTTCATTTCGGCGTTAATATTCAGCCCAATGTATTTGAAATGAGTTCTTGTTGTCTTGTGGTTGAGTCCTGGGTTTGTTTGAATCGATAACCAGGACGTCCCATACCACTCACGACGCACGTCAAGCAACCAAAATAAATGTGACTTAAATCTGCATTTGTGTTACTTGTTTATTCAGTTTTCTATCAGGTTTCAGTTCATTAGTTAAATAACTATTTATTCTTTAAATTATGTAAAACTTGTTCTGCCTTTGAAACAGGGTTCTGACATGCAATGTTCACTCTTTTTAGGTTCTGGTCAAGTCCACGTTATGTCATCTTAATAGTCTATTAAGTGTCTCAGCACTCGCAACAGTCATATAGGGTATATATAATTTATTACTTAGGTTAATTAATAGTAATTTTGTTCGGATCATTCCAGTCCTCTCATTTATTGAGTGACTACAAGGTCTCGTATTTTCTACCCTTATTCTGGAAGTGTGAATGCCCGTAATATGTAAAGATTTATTGGCGGGTCTCTTCCTATATGCTGTTGCACTTGCTCGGCTTCTGGTGGCTTTTACGATTTTTATCGTACCTGTTTGTTCTTCAGCCAATCGCTTCAATTAATGTGTTTAGCACCTTGTGGAGGTCAATCGTACCCTTTCTTTACCTGCCTCAGCCTTAAGGGGGGGGGGGTTAATTAGTCAAGCTAGATTTAGGCCAGCGCAGGTCCATTAGAATTCCTTTGATACGATAGTTTTATATAGCTCTAGAGAGTAACTTATTGTGGTAGAGTTTATTAATTTGATCCAAAAGTGATGGTTTTAAGAATAATTTGTAACCCCTTTTATATGCTGAATTGTTCAGGGTGAAACAGAGTTGTGTTGGAAGCTAGTTTATGTATATTTATAATATCTTTAAATTCATTGTGCTGTTTCCATGATTTAATGTATATGCCCCTTTTGATGGGTGCTAGATTTATGCTGTCTTGTTTAGTGTTTAAGTAAGCCCACTGAAATATCACTCTCAAATTAAGCTAACTGATCCGGCTTCCTGTAACACGTGAATTTGTTTATTTCTCTGTGTTCTACGGTTTATTTCGTCAAAAAGTGTTTGAGTGCTATAATGTATAGCCTACCAGTCAAATCTGAACAAAGTTGTTCTCCAGTTTAACTGTTTATTCCCTAATTTCCGTGGAATTTAAAATTTCTAAGTTTCCAAGCCTTAGTCTGTTTAGTGTAAATTGTTGTCAGTATAGCTGTGACCTACCTAACCAATTACAACACGTAATTGTTGGGGTTTTAACTGCTTGTGTTGCAATAAATGCAAACTTAAAGCGAAGCTTGTGGGTGATTTATATTCCCCGGTTCCTCATCCTCAGTAATGCTAAAATTAATTTTTTTTATTAACGCTTGTGTTAAGATTTTTCGGTGAGTTACTGGGAGAGAAGAAAACGAGGCGCTACAGGGGCCTCCCTGTCAATGCTGTCATTTCCATTTTTGTATCACACGAAAAAATATTTCTTTTGTCATTTGTTATGCAACTTCGTATTTGGGATTAAAAAGTTCTCGAAAGTCTTCGAGCCCCTGGGATCGATATCTTGCCAGTAACAATATCGATAACAGGCAAAAATCGTCGAGATCGTCGATTCTCGGAATGGATGAACCGTCTACATACATAATTGAGTTTGCGAGGCACCCTCTGCGGGGTCCTAGTCACACCCAGCCAGTTTTCTAAAAAGTTTAAACGTCACTTTTCCACTTCTAAGCAGTTTACTTTCGTCAAGATTCTAGGTTACAGAATTTGTTTCGACGGTAATAAGTACTGTTACTATATTCGTTTTGTAAGTAAGAAACGCATTTTCCTTTCTGCACCGTGTTCTGTTTGTTACAAACCCGTTTCGCCTTTTATTTTAAGGTGTCTTCAGTTGAATCTAGAATGATACAATTTTGATTTGATATGCGCAATTTGTAGATTAGAAAACAGTTCACGTCTCGGTGTTTCTGTTCTCCAACATTTGGCCTAAACGAAAAGACGTTGTCTGAACGTTGCGCCCTGCGAGGAGACAGGTGTGACGGTGACGTCGCCTTTCGTTCCGTTCCCTTCCGCTGACATCGTGCGTGAGTCAGCCTCTGTACGGTGGCGCCTTAAACCTGACGTTTAGGCCACCCGCAGAGTGTCCGTGTGTTGCAGTCTGCAGTCGTTAGGGTGCCCCTGTGCAGTTGCGTCCCTGGGGTGACTTTAAAGTGCCTCATCAGACAAAGTATTAGTCACCACTTTAAGGGGAGGGGGTACCTTCTGTCTCCGCCATGTTAAATTGATCGGTTTCAGTGTACCTTTTCTCAGGAAGTTGAAAGGTGGCTACACTGAGCCACAGCGCCAGAGATCGCGCCAGAGAGTTTTGTTTTGCCGCCTCCACTAGTAGTGATTCTTGAGATGTCGTGGTAGGCAGTGCTTGTCGAGAACTCGTAGTAGTCAGTGGTTATTGAGAGGTAGCGGAGGAGAGTGCTAGCTGAGATGTCGTAGCGAAAAGTGTTTGTTCCATGTTTTATGCAGTTGTTTGATGGATAGACAGCAGATGTTATTCGAATGGAGATATTGTAATGATCAGAGTGCTTTTCGTCAATATATATGAAGGTAAAATATTCCATGTTTTCTTTTTATTATTTCAGTGTCTTAAATAATGCGTCATTACAGGTTCAGTCAACAAAGCATCTGGCTTGTGTTCTTGGATTAGAGTGTTATTCTGGTTTTCTTGCGTAATTATACTATTTCTATTTTCTTTAATTACTTCAGTATAAATGATATTTAAAATTTTTTTGTGTTATTGAAGAAGAACCGTGCCAGATGTGTACGTTGAGTCATACTTCCACACACAGAACAGTGACACTTGTGCTTTGGTTTCGTAGGTTTTATAGTTGCTGGGGACTTAATTAATTAATTGTGTTAACGAAAATTTTGTTTCATTTTTTGTTGTCGTTCTATGCAGTCAGATTGCGTAATAAAAATAGTCAGGGCCAACCGTTTACGAGACTTCGTAACCGAACAGACAGCTACTAAATCGAAAAATTAAAATTATTTTCATTTCATTTAATTAAGCCCCCATGCACGTGGCGACCGCTGCTTCGGATCGTCCCTTGGAATTCTTCTGATTGTGTAGACAGTAGTATTGTTGTAGTAATTTGTAGTTTAGTAATTGTAGTCTATTTTGCATGTGTAGATTCTTCTAATGGTATTTTTCAAAATTTAAATTTGTTGTCTTGTCTACGGGTTTGACAATTTAGTGCAATTATTTCAATTGTTCGTTAATTGTGGTTGAGGGAAGCATTTCGAGTGAATGATATTGTTGGAGATATAGTGTCATTCTGTGTAACTTTCGTACAGTGACGAGTTTTGTATATTTTGTAAATGATTACGCGAGCAATGAAAAAGGCAAAAATGATGAATAGTGAGAATAACGAAATTGTTGACATGGCGAACTCGCCAACACAGGACAACAGTGTGATGAATAATGGTGTTGAAAACAATTTAATAAGCAGGGAAAATAGTTCGGAAACAGTTCAAAATTTTTCACAATCGCAAAACTCTCAGATTGCGTGGTTAACGACAGAAGAAATGGAGCAGTTGATGAGTGCTATATTAGATTTGGGGTCACAAATAAGAAGATTTAACACGAAGACAATACAGTTAGGCTCACAAATAGAAACATTTGGAACCGAGATGAAAGCTGAGATGGGAACAATTAGAACTGAGATGAAAGCAATGACAACACGGTTATGCTCACGAATAGGGACATGTTTCAAAAATACGAATGATGAATCAAAGAAAGAAATTAGAGAAGAAGTACAACCGATTTTGAATGCTCACAATAATAGTTTAATTTCAACAGAAATCAGACAAGAGGAACAGGACAGAGAACGGGAAGAAAAAGATCGCGTGATAGTACAAAAATTTTCAGAATTAAATTTACAACGTGCAAACGACAAGGAAGAAATACTTGAAAGAATCGAGGAATCCGTACCAAATGACTTGACGCAACAGTGTGAACAGTCAACTACTAAATGTGACAATACCGAAACCCGAGTTGCGATACTTACGGAAGACGTAAACTTATCGGAAAGAGATGAGGAGATTTCAGATAAATTGACAAATCTTAGTTTACATGGGGACAGAGATTCGGATGATACAGCTCCATTGCCATTTGCGGAGACTGAAGAGTACCAGAACATAAATAATCATGTTGAAAATCCGGCAAAATTTAATGAACGCGTTAAAAAGGAATTTGAGGCATTACGAATGCAAGTCAAACAAACTGAAGGCGAAATCGTAGGAAATTGACAAATCTTAGTTTACATGGGGACAGAGATTCGGATGATACAGCTCCATTGCCATTTGCGGAGACTGAAGAGTACCAGAACATAAATAATCATGTTGAAAATCCGGCAAAATTTAATGAACGCGTTAAAAAGGAATTTGAGGCATTACGAATGCAAGTCAAACAAACTGAAGGCGAAATCGTAGGAAAAGACAGCAAAAGAAATTTAGAATCACAGATACCAGAGGGCTTTGAAGAAAGTAATTTGTTTCGTGTACGGGATGCAACAAGAGAGCGCCAGGCGCGTGAATTTAACAATAATCGTCATTGGGACTGGGACAGACGCGGTAGGTCTTTGTCGCCACGAGGCGAAAACTTTGACTATAAACACTTTTTGACTGTTCGGAAATTTAAGATCTTCCGCAATTCTAAGAATGACATACATCCATGTGCATGGTTAGATCAATTTATGTACGCACTTCCGCCGAATTTGCCACTAAGTCACAAACTGAAATTTATGTGCAGCTATTAAAGTCCTCAGGGGATTCACTATACTAAGTGAATATGTGCCGTAGCGTTCACAGGGCCCCGAGCTGTAGTGGTGCTATTTCCCTTTTAGTTTTCTGCACCGCTGCCTACTCTTTCACTATTCTTTGCATCTATAAAAATAACTCTTCTACTATCCATCTATCTAGACAGTAGGTGAAGAATAACCGAATATGACTGTTTCACCCAAAAGTGACTTTGGAAATTACCGTTTGGACTTACTATATTTTCTGCAGCATTCATTCGTAGTTTAAAAGAAATTTTACCTGTTTATCTTCGTGACAATATTACTTCATATGTTGACGATATTCTTATTGCTAAACGTTCTTGGAGTGAGCACAACAAAATTTTGGATTCATTATTACGTATTTTTGCAAGAGTTGTCATTACAGTGAACTTGGAAAAAATCTGAATTTGGTCGTTCACAGGTGAAATTTCTCGGTCACATTATTTCTACAGAAGGTATTCTTCCTGATCCAGAGAAACTAGACGCTATTCGTAATTAGGCTGTTCTTACCACAAAACGTGATATTCGTAGTTTCCTTGGTGTCTGTAATTTTCTTAGACGCTTTGTTAGATTGGATGATTTGGCCACACCTCGTTTACACATTTCAGTTATGCACACTTTGGTCCCAAAATGCTTTCATAAATTACGAGAAAATTGTTACTTCAGTAATATGGAAAAACGTATTCGATCTGTTCTTGCCAAATGCAAATTATGTCAAAAGGCTAAGCGTCCAACGATTTCTCACAGAGCACCGTTGTTTCCTATCATTCCAGCGAAATTAAAGGACATGGCTGCAGTCGATTTGTTCGGTCCAGTGGTTCGTTCTACTAATGGTTTTGCGTACATTTTCGTAGCAGTGGAATTGACATCAAAATATGTGTGTTTTACACCTTTACGCAAAGCAACAGCTCGTTCAGTATCTAATGCTTTCATCAAACATTTTCTTAAAGAAGTTGGTCATGTTGATAAGGTTATATCAGATAATGGATCACAGTTTCGCTCTAAAATTTGGCTTCGTACTCTACGGCGTCGTAAAATTAAACCAATCTTCATTTCACTTTTTCACCCTCAATCTAACGCTTCAGAGAGATAGATGAAAGAAATTAATAAATTGTGTCGTCTTTATTGTCATCAGAATCACAGAACGTGGGATCAGTATCTTCATATTTTTCAAAACATTCTGAATGAACTCCCTAATGATTCAACTTCTTTACTGCCTATACTGATATTAAAAAACAAAGCACCGACAAATTGCATTTCTGAAATCGTTCCTTTTCCGCCTTCACGGAAACTGCGGCATTCTGAAGTTGTGAACCTGGCTCTGAAAAATATTGCATCTGCGGCTGCTAGAAGAGAGAAATCAGTTAAGCGTCCTGGTCGTTTAAAAATCTTGTCAGTTGGCCAAAAGGTATTAATTAAGTCTCACCGTTTGTCTCACAAAGGAAAAGGCTTGTCTCGCAAATTTTTTCTGCTTTATAACGGTCCGTATAGAATTCGCAAAATTATTCATGATAACACTATTGAAGTAGAAACTCTTAAATCTCGACGCTCTAAGGGAATACATCATATATCTAACGTTAAAATTTTTGTGGAATGATATACTTTTGAAAAAACTTTGTGGAATGACATACTTGTGAGAAACTAACAGCTACAGGTAAACACGAAGAGAGTACAAGGATACCGCGCCGTGTTCTGGCGGCGGCAGATACTCAAAGCAACAGTGAAGTCTGCGCGCCGCACAAGGCAGTCGTTGACCGCAAACAATTACTTCCTACGTCACGCACCAACAGCTGATCGAGCGCTCAGTGCGAACGCACTGACAGCCGTAAACAAATACACAGTCTAATTTCTCCAATTAAATTCAGTATAAAGCTATAGTGACTTGATGAATTATGTTATTAACGTTCAGTATTTTTCAGGATACGGTTGTATAAAGTATTTAAGACCTTCAGGTAAATTCTGTGTGTGTCCGACGTTAAGAGGACTTGTTATCGAGAAAATTTTCAGGAAGAATGTAATTTCGAAGAAGAAACTAATAAACTAAAAAGGTAACGATTAATTGAGTTCATTTTTCAGGTAACATATTTCCACTTAGGTACGTACTTTAGACGTAATTTGCTGCTCCCGATTACGTGATTCATACATTGTGCTAAATTTCATGTTCTATGAATTTACTTGTGAAGCGACGTGCTTGCGCACATTAACTGTTTTTGACAATGAGTGATTAATGAACAGGGTTGTTACTTGTGTATACTATGCATCGCTTGGCTGCTATGCTTTTTCACTGACGTCATATTTTTTTATTATGTGCCTGCTGTGCTTATTTATTTAAATTATAACTGTCACCTGATTAATTGTGCTGATATGGTTATGTATGTAGGTTATACTTTGTCTTTTATCTGCTTGCGCCTTCATGTTTACTTATTAAGATTACATATGTACATTTATTTGCTTATGCTGATATGATGCTAATGACTTGTTTATTACGTAAGATATATGTTTGCTGCTGTGCGTATGGATTGCATATTTACACATTTCTGTTTTGTTGTCATAGCTACTCTTCAATTTAGTATATAGAAATGCTGATATACTGTGTATGAACATAGAGTTTAGGTTACACTATGGTATTAGTTACAGATTGTTCGCTTGGCAGAGCCTCGTTGTAAGAATTGTGCTGCATCCACTTGTTGACATTCCGTTCTCTACTGGTATATTTACTCGCTATTGCATGTTTTGCTTACGCTCAGTGCCTTATATTTTTAAGATAAGAAAATGAACTGCTATAATTCGACGAACGACATTAGTACAAGAAACTTCATAGAAGTCACATGAGCTGGAGGTTTTATGGAAGCTGTATAAATGTATGCTAATAGGAAGGAAGCTAACGACATGACATACCAACACTAGGGTTAGACCATTGACAGTTATTACACTGCATTTTCGTGAGCAATTGAAATAGGAAGTGACACTTGACACAAGAAATACTCCACATGTTTGCTTCTGTTTGCCATAATTCTTGAAGTGGTGTACAAACTGTGAAATATTGTGATCATTCACAATCCGTAATTGTACTTACTTACTGAGAGTTATTCGAACTAAAGTCTGTTAGAGGTCAGGTATGCATTTCTTTTATTTAATGATGAACAAGGAAACCAAAATATATTTTATGATTCATAATGAGTAGAAGATATGGGTCAGGTGGATTACACAGATGTTGTGTGTGGACACTGTGTCTTCGGATTGCATGAGATGATGAATTGAGGTTTGCACTAGGATTTTGTCTGTACTTGTTCGAGGAGACTGACTAGAGGAAAGAGTTGTTATGGAAGTGAAGCGATATTGGTGCTAAGGTTTATATGTATCGACGTATTGAAGAGGTATTATTGAGGTATTGAGATTATGTGAAGTTGATGATTATTGGAGTTTTCGTGGACAAGAGGTAAGGTAAATAATATTGATGATAAGGTTTATATGTATCGACGTATTGAAGAGGTATTATTGATGATATTGATGCTAAGGTTTATATGTATCGACGTAAGAGGTATTATTGAAGTATTGAGATTATGTGATGCTGATGATTATTGGAGTTTTGGTGTATAAGAGGTAAAGTAAGTGAGGTGCATATTTTTTTTTGTTGGTCTTATGGAACAAGGACGATGAAGATAGCAGACTACAACACTAAAGTAGAAGGAAGATAGTCTATACACACACACTTTGTTAAATCAATAAGCAGTATATACTTTTTTTTTAAGAGAGGAAGTATTTGCATATCTTGGCTCACTGACAGTTGTTCAGCAACAGTACATTTGATCTGGCTTGGCAAACATTGGTCTTGACATGATGACTATGACGTTGACTTAACTATTATTGATTGTTATACGTTGCTGCCACTACTACTTGATACACATGATGAACATCAAAATTTGACAGAATTGCATTTACATAGTTAACACTATTCAATTACACAGTAGTACTTAATGTGGATGAAAGATGAGTGAGTGTGTTTTGTGTGTTTTCCTTTCCTAATCCTACCCACCTATCTCCTAAATATTATTTTATTTGTCTGTAGTGGCTTGCACTGACACCCATAAATATTATAGGTTTACTGATATTTGAGTATTTGTAATAGTTAATATGACAATTATCTGATATCATTTGTGTGTTTATTAGAATTTATTAGAATTTATATGTTTAGTGTGTAAAAGCATTTGTATGTGTATTCAAACTATTGTTCATGCCTGAACTGTCTGATTAGTGATAGTGAATATTATGGACTGTTACCTGCACTTGTTCAACATAATGGGTGCCACTTAGAAATGTTTAATTTCTGCTGATGAACTGTGTGATCAGTGATAGTAAATATTATGGACTGTTACCTGCACTTGTTCAAAATAATGGGTGCCACTTAGAAATGTTTAGTTACTGCTGATGAACTGTGTGATTAGTGATAGTGAATATTATGGACTGTTACTTGCACTTTTTCTACATGATTGGTGCCACTAGGACATGTTTAATTTCTGCTGATAAACTCTGATAAACAGTGTGATTAGTGATAGTGAATATTATGGACTGCTGTCCGCACCTGTGAACATTGCTGGGTGCCACTGATGGAACTGCTTCTACTGAAAGGATGTCACTTGTTGGTGTCTGCACCTGTTCAACATTGCTGGGTGCCACTGATGGACTGCTTCTACTGAGATAATGTCACTTGTTGGTGTCTGCACCTATTCAACAATGCTGGGTGCCACTAATGGAACTGCTTCTACTGAAATGGTGTCACTTGTTGCTGTCTGCACCTGTCAACATTGCTGGGTGCCACTAATGGAACTGCTTCTACTGAGATAATGTCACTTGTTGGTGTCTGCACCTGTTCAACATTGCTGGGTGCCACTAATGGAACTGCTTCTGCTGAGAAATGTGACTTGTTGCTGTGTGTACCTGCTCAACATTACTGGGTGCCACTGATGGACTGCTTCTACTGAAATGAAGTCACTTCTTGGTGTCTGCACCTGCTCAACATTGCTGGGTGCTACTAATGGAACTGTTTCTGCTGAATGATGTCACTTGTTGATGTCTGCACCTGTTCAACATTACTGGGTGCCACTGTTGGACTGCTTCTACTGAAATGATGTCACCTGTTGGTGTCTGCACCTGCTCAACATTACTGGGTGCCACTGATGGACTGCTTCTACTGAAATGATGTCACTTGTTGGTGTCTGCACCTGCTCAACATTGCTGGGTGCCACTGATGGACTGCTTCTACTGAAATGGTGTCACTTGTTGGTGTCTGCACCTGTTCAACATTACTGGGTGCCACTGTTGGACTGCTTCTACTGAAATGATGTCACCTGTTGGTGTCTGCACCTGCTCAACATTACTGGGTGCCACTGATGGACTGCTTCTACTGAAATAATGTCACTTGTTGGTGTCTGCACCTGCTCAACATTACTGGGTGCCACTGATGGACTGCTTCTACTGGGATGATGTCACTTGTTGCTGTAGCACCTGTTCAACATTGCTGGGTGCAACTGATGGAACTGCTTCTACTAAAATGATGTCACTTGTTGGTATTTGCACCTGTTGACCATTGCTGGGTGCTACTGCTGGAACTATCAACTACTTGTTTTTTTTTTTTAATAATTGAATGCATTTTATGTGAACATTTGTATAAACTGATTTTTTGTGTATTGTGTAAACTATTATGTAAAGTCATATGTATGAAAGAATTTGTATTGCTTACTGTATTTTATATATTAGGTTATTGAAAGGTCAGTGCAAAGCCAAAATTTTATCTAGTTATGTGATATTTACGCATTAATATTATCTTTTATTTTTGTCTGTATTTTTTTTGGACGAATTTGGTGGTATTTTCACCACCAATGCTGGCAAAAATACCATCAAATTCTAGCCCGTGGAGGAAGGGCATATGAAAGGTGGCTACACTGAGCCACAGCGCCAGAGATCGTGCCAGAGAGTTTTGTTTCGCCGCCTCCACTAGTAGTGATTCTTGAGATGTCGTGGTAGGCAGTGCTTGTCGAGAACTCGTAGTAGTCAGTGGTTATTGAGAGGTAGCGGAGGAGAGTGCTCGCTGAGATGTCATAGCGAAAAGTGTTTGTTCCATGTTTTATGCAGTTGTTTGATGGATAGACAGCAGATGTTATTCGAATGGAGATATTGTAATGATCAGAGTGCTTTTCGTCAATATATATGAAGGTAAAATATTCCATGTTTTCTTTTTATTATTTCAGTGTCTTAAATAATGCGTCATTACAGGTTCAGTCAACAAAGCATCTGGCTTGTGTTCTTGGATTAGAGTGTTATTCTGGTTTTCTTGCGTAATTATACTATTTCTATTTTCTTTAATTACTTCAGTATAAATGATATGTAAAATTTTTTTTGTGTTATTGAAGAAGAACCGTGCCAGATGTGTACGTTGAGTCATACTTCCACACACAGAACAGTGACACTTGTGCTTTGGTTTCGTAGGTTTTATAGTTGCTGGGGACTTAATTAATTAATTGTGTTAAGGAAAATTTTCTTTCATTCTTTGTTGTTGTTCTAAGCAGTCAGATTGCGTAATAATACTAGTCAGGGCCAACCGTTTACGAGACTTCGTAACCGAACAGACAGTTACTAAAATCAAAAAATTAAAATTATTTGCATTTTATTATAATTAAGCCCCCATGCAAAGTATTAACTGTAGAACACGGAAATTTTTTTTAGATTCATTCAAGCTACTTGCTAACAATCTGGCATTTTTTTAAGAAAGATGTATTAAAACTGTAATTTGTAATTTTTTAATAAAAACTATTTTGTGGGCAAATTTTTAAAATAAAATTGCCATGTAATAGAGCTGGAAAGCTAAAAGAAGTGTCACTTCATCCCTTGGCACTAAGACAATTGGTTGTTAGAATTTCTTTGCTGTAGGATAAATGGTTTCACAGGAAAGATACATTAAGCTCGGAAAAACAAAGCTTACAAGAAACCGCGTTTCCTGTTTAATTGCATTTACACTGTCTGTAACGCATTACTGACATGTTTTTATGTTCAAAACGAACATACAGCTTGTTCTTTCACAAAGGAAGACGATGTAAATATTTCATATTAGCAGTCTAGAACTGTCAATGTGAGTACCTTGGAACTAGATATCCTCGTTGTGGCGAAGCAGCTTAAATCATTGTATAAGGACAAGGTCTTCGGTTCAGGTTGTATAACTATAAAGTTGCTTTCAGAGTATGCTGATACAACAGCCCCACACTTAGCAATCATATACGACCATACGCTAGTAGAAAGATCCGTACCCAAAGACTTGAAATTTGCACAAGTTACACCAACAGCCAAGAAAGGAAGTACGAGTAGTCCACTGAATTACAGACCCATAATGACTAACGTCGATTTTCTGTGGGATTTTGGGACGTATACTGACTCTGAACATTATGAATGACCTCGGAAAAAAAAAAGATTTATTGACAAACAGCCTACATGGATTCAAAAAATATCGTTCTTGTGGAACATAACTAGCTTTTTATTCTCGCAAAGTAATGAGTGCTATCACCAGGGGATCTCAAATTGATTCCATATTTCAAGATTTCCAAAAGCCTTTTGATGCCGTTTCTCACAAGCAGGTGGTAACGAAATTGCGTGCCTATGGAATATAGTCTCAGTCGTGCGACTGGATTCGTGATTTCCTATCCGAAACGTCACACTTCGTGGCAATTTACGGAAAGTGAACGAGTAAAATAGAAATGATAACTGGCGTTCCTAAACCACACAAATGATTTAGGAGGCAATGTAGATCGTTTGCAAATAACGCTGTGATTTCACCGTTTTGTTAAGTCATCAGATGATCAAAACTAATTGCAAAATGGTTTAGACAAGATATCTTTATGGTATGAAAAGCGGCAGCCGAATACAAATAATGAAAAGTGAGAAGTCATCCTCAGGAATCCTAAAAGGAGTGCACCACATTTCGGTTACAATATAAATGAAACAAATCTAAAGTTTTAAATACTTTGGGGTTATAATTACGAATAACTTAAAATGCAACGTTGTAGGGAGGGCAAGCCAAAGAGTGCGATTTATTGGCTTAGCAGTGACAGTTCTGCTAAACAGAGTGCTTGTACCGCGCTTTCCCCTCCCCTCCCGTCCTGTGCTGTGTGGGTCCCACATCAGACAGGGCTGACGGAGGACATCGTAAAAGTCCAAAGAAGGGCAGCTCGTCTTGTGTCACCGAGAAATAGATGACAGAGTCTCACGATATGATACACGAACTGGGGTGGCAGTCATTAAAACAATAGTGTGTTTCACTGCAGCAGGATCTTCTCATGAAATTTCAATCACCAACTTTCTATCTAGAATGTGAAAAAATTTTGTTCGTGCCTACTTACATATGGAGAAATTATCTTACAATGAAAGAAGGGAAATCTCAGATCCCACGAAAAGATTTCGTTTTTCTCGCGCGCTGTTCGTGAGAGAAACGTTAGAGAAAGCGCTTAAAGGTGGTTCGATGAACCCTCTGCTAGGCACCTGATTGGGAATTGCAGAATAATATAATCATGTACATTTAGGTGTAGATATCCTCTAAACGTTCTTTGATATCCAATATAACATTCTGGTTACTGGTTTGAGAGTGTTCTTTGATTGTTCCTAGAAGAGCACTTCCATTTGATTCTGTGCTCATAGAAGTATTAGTATCATCCAACCTTAAATTTAGACAACTATCACTAGATAAACGACTGTCATCTCTCCTTGTACTTATAAAGGGTATATTGACTATTTTTTTTTCTTCCAAGTCCTCCAGAACTTTTCTTGTAAACTTAGAAGCTCGATGTCAGCTTTCAATTGTTCAGAAAAAGAAACACACGTGTTAACTTTATTGCTATAGAAAAGAACTGAAAACGAGACTACAAACAGCGTAGCCAATATCTGAAAGCTCAAAGCGACGGGAAAAAATGCCCTAGGTTTATGAACTCAAAAAGCAATGTACACACAGAGCAAAAACTGAGTGTGGTTGGCTCTGAGCACTATGGGACTTAACATCTGTGGTCATCAGTCCCCTAGAACGTAGAACTACTTAAACCTAACTAACCTAAGGACATCACACACATCCATGCCCGAAGCAGAATTCGAACCTGCGACCGTAGCGGCCACGCGGTTACAGACTGAAGCGCCTACAACCGCACGGCCACACCGGTCGGCTAAAACTGCGTGTGTCTCACTCTATCATTTAAACTGACAATTAGGGTCTTTAAATCAGGATTCGGTCTAAAACACTTTTGTATTGGCGCAAAGAATACTTCACACCAAACGAATCAAAATATTTTTATGTTTTCGCAATTTTCTGCCCGTAAGAGGGATGTCATGGATTTGGGTTCGAAAAATCGATTTTTGAAAAACACTCTTTCTTTAATCTGCTGTTCTTCCAGAACTACAATTTCTGCTTCACGACTGTTTCACAGAATTCGACCATACAACCTTCTTTCCTCTATAATTATTACAATCTTGTCTGTTTTCTTCTCTGCAAATGGAACTTATTACAGAAATTTTGGTTTATACGATTGTATGTTACCAAAGAAGTACGTAGTTTGATCGTGAAAAATTAAAAACTTCGTTAATAAGAAATTCTGAAGCATAGTGATTGTATTTATGTGTGTGATGTCTGTTGTTCGGACATGTCCGAAAGGACGGGCACCATTCATGACCCTGCAGCCGTAAGCCGTATGTAAACATGACGGAAGAGGAACTTCGACATCAGCCGCAATTGGGCATTGAAATAAATCCTGTGCCGAGAAGTGAAAATTTGCGCTCGGGGCTCGAACGCGGATTTACAACTTATCGTGAGCGGTCACGGCAACCACTTCGGCTATCCGAGCACGTTTTCCGTCCAACCCGCATTCCCACACGTCTGCCAACAATACAGACGTAGTGCCCCTCGTCCATTATGCTCACTGCTCGTAGCCTCACCTCATTCCCGCTAGAGGTCGAACGGAGAATGCATGCGTACTGAAGGTTATGATTGATTGCCGTTAAGACGCATTTATTTACATGTGCGCTGTCAGTTCTTTCGGACTTACACTATGTGATCAAAAGTATCCGGACACCTGTTTAATTAGGGCAAACCACGGATAATACTGCCAACAGCAGTTTATTTTAACACAGTTTTCAAGTTTATTTTATCACAGCGTGTACATTTATTTTATTTCACACAAACACACACACAACACGTAAAATGCGCCAACGGCCCATACAATGGGTCAGATACCGACTACCTGAACTTCATTTTAATGCTCACACAAAAGACGATTACTTAAAACCACTGAGGAACAAAATTACAGTTTGGTACACTGCAGCATTTAATTAATACAGTTCACACAGCTCGTATCAAAAATTCCCTATTATTACAACTCCATCTCCCACACAGCTCAAATTCACAAGCAGAGTCTTTTGATAATCATTGAGTTTAAACAGCACTAACCTCCATTTGCATTATAATGCAACGTAGGAAATAAGTATACCACAACCTTCACATCGCTTTCACTTAGCCAAATACTCATAACAGTCACATCAAAATATCCTCATAGCGCTCTGTATATAAAGAGAGTACCCGTGGTCTAGGGGTTGCCGGCACGGTAGCTCAGCGTGTTCGGTCAGAGGGTTAGCTGCCCTCTGTAATAAAAAAAAACTGAGTTAATCGATCAACAACGAACTTAAAACGGATGTCTTACGACGTCCACGCCGAGCAGATTCAACGAACAAAAGTGAACAAAATGAGATTAAAAAAAAGGGTAGCGTCTTTGATTCATAATCAAAACGTGTTCGGTCCCGGGTTCGATCCCCGCCACTGCCTAAATTTTGATAAATAATCAGCATTGGCGGCCGAAGACTTCCGGCATAAGAAGTCAGCCTCATTCTGCCAACGGCCTTGTCAAAGAGGGCGGAGGAGCGGATAGAGGTTCAGGGCACTCTCTTGTCCTAGGGGTGGGAAATTGCCCCTAAAGGCGGAAGAATCATCAATGATCAACGACATGAGGATGCAGAAGGCAATGGAAACCACTGCATTAAAGACACGTAACGTGTATCCACAGGAGATGTGGCCTGTAATTGAAGAAGTGTCATGATGATCTCTCCATTGGCAAAAGATTCCGGAATAGTCCCCCATTCAGATCTCCGGGAGGGGACTGCCAAGGGGGGGTTACCATGAGAAAAAGATTGAATAATCAACGAAAGGATAACGTTCTACGAGTCGGGGCGTGGAATGTCAATGCTTAAACGTGGTAGGGAAACTAGAAAATCTGAAAAGGGAAATGCAAAGGCTCAATCTAGATATAGTAGGGGTCAGTGAAGTGAAGTGGAAGGAAGACAAGGATTTCTGGTCAGACGAGTATCGGGTAATATCAACAGCAGCAGAAAATGGTATAAGAGGTGTAGGATTCGTTATGAATAGGAAGGTAGGGCAGAGGGTGTGTTACTGTGAACAGTTCAGTGACCGGGTTGTTCTAATCAGAATCGACAGCAGACCAACACCGACAACGATAGTTCAGGTATACATGCCGACGTCGCAAGCTGAAGATGAACAGATAGAGAAAGTGTATGAGGATGTTGAAAGGGTAATGCAGTATGTAAAGGGGGACGAAAATCTGACAGTCATGGGCGACTGGAATGCAGTTGTAGGGGAAGGAGTAGAAGAAAAAGTTACAGGAGAATATGGGCTTGGGACAAGGAATGAAAGAGGAGAAAGACTAATTGAGTTCTGTAACACGTTTCAGCTAGTAATAGCGAATACCCTGTTCAAGAATCACAAGAGGAGGAGGTATACTTGGAAAAGGCCGGGAGATACGGGAAGATTTCAATTAGATTACATCATGGCCAGACAGAGATTCCGAAATCAGATACTGGATTGTAAGGCGTACCCAGGAGCAGATATAGACTCAGATCACAATATAGTAGTGATGAAGAGTAGGCTGAAGTTCAAGACATTCGTCAGGAAGAATCAATACGCAAAGAAGTGGGATACGGAAGTACTAAGGAATGACGAGATACGTTTGAAGTTCTCTAACGCTATAGATACAGCAATAAGGAATAGCGCAGTAGGCAGTACAGTTGAAGAGGAATGGACATCTCAAAAAAGGACCATCACAGAAGTTGGGTTAGGAAAACATAGGTACATAGAAGGTAGCTGCGAAGAAACCATGGGTAACAGAAGAAATACTTCAGTTGATTGATGAAAGGAGGAAGTACAAACATGTTCCGGAAAAACCGGGAATACAGAAATACAAGTCGCTGAGGAATGAAATAAATAGGAAGTGCAGGGAAGCTAAGACGAAATGTCTGCAGGAAAAATGTGAAGACATCGAAAGAGATATGATTGTTGGAAGGACAGACTCAGCATACAGGAAAGTCAAAACCACCTTTGGTGACATTAAAAGCAACGGTGGTAACATTAATAGTGCAACGGGAATTCCACTGTTAAATGCAGGGGGGAGAGCAGATAGGTGGAAAGAATACATTGAAAGCCTCTATGAGGGTGAAGATTTGTCTGATGTGATAGAAGAAGAAACAGGAGTCAATTTAGAAGAGACAGGGGATCCAGTATTAGAATCGGAATTTAAAAGAGCTTTGGAGGACTTACGGTCAAATAAGGCAGAAGGGATAGATAACATTCCATCAGAATTTCTAAAATCATTGGGGGAAGTGGCAACAAAACGACTATTCACGTTGGTGTGTAGAATATATGAGTCTGGCGATATACCATCTGACTTTCGGAAAAGCATCATCCACACAATTCCGAAGACGGCAAGAGCTGACAAGTGCGAGAATTATCGCACAATCAGCTTAACAGCTCATGCATCGAAGCTGCTTACAAGAATAATATGCAGAAGAATGAAAAAGAAAATTGAGTATGCGCTAGGTGACGATCAGTTTGGCTTTAGGAAAAGTAAAGGAATTGTCGACCTGGAAAAAGCGTTCGACAATATAAAATGGTGCAAGCTGTTCGCGATTCTGAAAAAAGTAGGTGTAAGCTATAGGGAGAGACGGGTCATATACAATATGTACAACAACCAAGAGGGAGTAATAAGAGTGGACGATCAAGAACGAAGTGCTCGTATTAAGAAGGGTGTAAGACAAGGCTGTAGCCTTTCGCCCCTACTCTTCAATCTGTACATCGAGGAAGCAATGATGGAAATAAAAGAAAGGTTCAGGAGTGGAATTAAAATACAAGGTGAAAGGATATCAATGATACGATTCGCTGATGACATTGCTATCCTGAGTGAAAGTGAAGAAGAATTAAATGATCTGCTGAACGGAATGAACAGTCTAATGAGTACACAGTATGGTTTGAGAGTAAATCGGAGAAAGACGAAGGTAATGAGAAGTAGTAGAAATGAGAACAGCGAGAAACTTAACATCAGGATTGATGGTCACGAAGTCAATGAAGTTAAGGAATTCTGCCACCTAGGCAGTAAAATAACCAATGACGGACGGAGCAAGGAGGACATCAAAAGCAGACTCGCTATGGTAAAAAAGGCATTTCTGGCCAAGAGAAGTCTACTAATATCAAATACCGGCCTTAATTTGAGGAAGAAATTTCTGAGGATGTACGTCTGGAGTACAGCATTGTATGGTAGTGAAACATGGACTGTGGGAAAACCGGAACAGAAGAGAATCGAAGCATTTGAGATGTGGTGCTATAGACGAATGTTGAAAATTAGGTGGACTGATAAGGTAAGGAATGAGGAGGTTCTACGCAGAATCGGAGAGGAAAGGAATATGTGGAAAACACTGATAAGGAGAAGGGACAGGATGATAGGACATCTGCTAAGACATGAGAGAATGACTTCCATGGTACCAGAGGGAGCTGTAGAGGGCAAAAACTGTAGAGGAAGACAGAGATTGGAATACGTCAAGCAAATAATTGAGGACGTAGGTTGCAAGTGCTACTCTGAGAAGAAGAGGTTAGCACAGGAAAGGAATTCGTGGCGGGCCGCATCAAACCAGTCAGTAGACTGATTACAAAAAAAAAAAAAAAAAAAAAAAATTTGGATTTGTTGGAATCTTAGCATCTGTTAATTTGTTAAGTAAATCTAAACTGTTCTTAATGCTATATTTATCTGTGAAGTTCACTTTCCTCCTCAAAATGGTGATTATCCTCCTGGCAATATTGTGTACTGGAGCTCGTGTTGGAGGTACCATTGGTCGGTTCGGAATTACTGGCTTGCTGAATATGGGTAAGCCATACAGATGTGGAGTCCTTGGATTCATTTCTGAAACATGTTTACTATCGGCGTAACCTAGTCACTGTATTAAGCTGTTGGGCCTTTCTATACTTTTTGTAGCTGTACTGATGAAAAATTCTTCGACTCTGCTGGTGTACACGGACGTGAGTAATGTTGTGGGACAGCGATATGAATATATACACACGGCGGTAGTATCGCGTACGTAAGGTACCAAAGGACAGTGCGTCGGCGAACCTGTCACTCGTACTCTGGTCATTCCTCAGATTTAGTTATAAGTTGGCACAGTGGATAGGCCTCGAAAAACTGAACACAGATCAATCGAGAAAACAGGAAGAAGTTGTGTGGAACTATGAAAAAAATATGCAAAATGTACAAAGTGAATAGTCCATGCCCAAGATAGCAACTTCAAGGATGGTCTGAGTTCAGGAGCGCCGTGGTCCTGTGGTTAGCGTGAGCAGCTGCGGAACGAGAGGTCCTCGGTTCAAGTCTTCCCTCGAGCGAAAAGTTTACATTCTTTATTTTCGCAAAGTTACGATCTGTCCGTTCGTTCATTGACGTCTCTGTTCACTGTAATAAGTTTAGTGTCTGTGTTTTGCGACCGCACCGCAAACTTACAGTTCGGAAAATATTCATTGACCTTGTTATTGAAGTCGCGAGCTATATTTGCTGAATTTATATTGCGCACGCAATACATCCCACGTATTTAATGCACTCTCGTCCAAAGTAGCGAACAGTCAACTGCCAGCCAGGGAGCCTCGTTAGCAGGAAGACTCTCTCTTCCGTTCGCTGTAGTCGACTGACGTGTGTTTCGATGTTTGTTTAGGTGTAGCGTCCCCATACTACGGTGCAGTTACCTCGCATCGGACGGACTGACGGACAGATAATAATTGTTTGAAAATAAAGAATTAAACTTTTCACTCGAGGGAAATCTTGAACCAAGGACCTCTCGTTCCGTAGCTACTCACGCTAACCACGGGACCACGGCGCTCCCGAGCTCACGCTATCCTTGATGTTGCCAATCTTGCGCATGGACTACTCAGTTTGTATATTTTGCTTACTTTTTTCATAGTTCCACACAACTTCTTCCTGTTTTCTCGACTGATCTGGATTCAGTTTTTCAAGGCCTATCCACTGTGCCAACTTATAACTAAATCTGAGGGGGGGGGGGGGTGCGATGGGGAGGTTCCCTTGTAAGAGACAAGCAACACTGCGTGACATAACCACAGAAATCAATGTAGGTCGTACGAACAACCTGCCCGATAGGGCAGTGCGGCAGAATTTGACGTTAATGATTTATGGCAGCAGACGACCGACGCTAATAGTGCGACATCCGTGGCAGCGCCTGCCCTGGGATCGCGATCGTATTGCCTGGGCGCTAAACGACTGGAGAACTGTGTGCTGGTCAGACAGTTGATAAGAGCTGATGGCAGGGTTCGAGTGTGGTGCGGGCCTCACGAAGCCGTGGACCCAGGCTGTCAACAGGAGACTGTGAGAGCTGGTGGTGGCGCCGCGCCGCGCCGCGCCGCGCTGGTGTATACTGCGTTTATCTTGAACGGACTGCGTCCTCTGGACCACCTGAACCGATCTTTGCTCACAAATGGTTGTGTTCGGCTACCTAGACACGACTTGCAACCCACGGACTTCATGTTCCCACACAACGATGGAATTTTTATGGATGACAGTGCTTCATGTCACTGGGACACAAGATCACGACTGGATTGAAGAACAGTCTTTAGTCCAAAGTTTAATGGCAGAAAGTATAAAATTAAAATTTAAGGTGTTGAATTTCTTCACTGGCTGTCCACCGTTCGACAGTTTCGGGATTGGAGTTTAGCGTTTAATTAGGGCAAAACATAGATAATACTGTCAACAGCACACAGCATTTCCAAATTTATTTCATCACAGCATATATATTAATTTTAGTTCACACACACACACACACACACACACACACACACGTAAAATGCGCGAATGGCCCATACAATCTGTCACATACCGTCTGCCTGAACTTCATTTTAATCCTCACACAAAAGACGATTGCTTAAATTAGAGTTTGATACACTTCAGCATTTAATTATTACAGTTCACACAGTTCTTATCAAGAATTCCCTATTATTAAAACTCCATCTCCCACACGGCTCAAATCCACGAGCACAGTCTTTTAGTAATCCACGGGTTTTAATACAGCAGTAACCTTCATTTTCATTATAATGCGCCGTAGGAAATTAGTATACAACAGCGTTCACATCGCTTTCACTTAACCAAATACTCCAAACAGCCATATCAAAATATCCTCATAGCACTCTGTATATATTCTCGCGTCCTCTTTTTGACACAGCAATGCGTGTTATCTCGTTTAAGCAACAAAATATCATCAATATTCACAAAATATTAGATAAAATATATCCCTAATTGGCCATCGGATAACTTTACATAGAGAAAATACTTTCAAATTATCTTATTAATTATAACCTAGACAATACCTATACACACTGAAAACAGAAACAGTTCTACACTTTGTCAGAAGACATACATTAACAACAGAAGCGATATTTTACACAATAAAATTGGAGAATCGACAAATTATTGCACATACAGACCAGTATGTCCATGTTAATAGGGAAATCTCCGTTTGAACTGCTCGTCAGAAACCACTCATCACAAGAGGTGCAGCTAGTGCCCACCATCAGTGTGCTCAGTGATGTGATGTGTGCTGCCTGCTGGAGGCTCCTGCAGAGACGGTAGGGCAGCCACGGTCAGGTGGACGCTGGCAGGCGGTCATCTGTCCCCTACATCATTAGCTGCTCCGCAGCAGAAAGCACAAGCACCTCCTGATGATGAGCAGCAAGACCTTGAGCTCCAACCGTGCGAATGGTGGTGGTATGTGCTGGGAGCCTCCAGAGGCATAAAGGAAGCCCTGACTGTTCAGTGTGCACGGCACTGAGTGGGAGTTGCGCTCCAGGCCGTCTCAGCACCAGTGTGGCAGGAAGTGGGAGCGCTCCAGGATGGCAGCCAGCAAGACCCTGAGTCACAGTAGTGTGGAGTGTGGTGGTACGCGGTGGCCTTGCCACACAGGTATGCAAAAGTATCCACCTGCATGGATACTGTACACTCGCTCCCTGCATAGGCAGAAGACACAGAGGAGGCCCTGATGAGCTGGATAGTGTGCTGTCTGATAGAGAGTACCTTGTCTGCCAGGTCTATTCCAGCAGCTGGACTGCAGAAAGGGGAAGTGCCTGAGGCCATTGGCCAGGAAGACCTCGATCAATATCAGTGTTTTTTATTTTGGGCCACTTTAGGAACGTGAAACATCTGAAGACTGATTAACTGGAACTCGTTTAATCCAGTGGAGAATAAATTGTGTGTACAGTCATGTGTGTTGCCTGCTGGAGGCTCCTGCAGAGACGGTAGGGCAGCCACGGCCAGGTGGACGGTGTGGACGCTGGCAGGCGGTCATCTGTCCCCTACATCATATAGCTGCTCCGCAGCAGAAAGCAGAAGCACCTCCTGATGATGAGCAGCAAGACCTGTTGTAGTGAGGGGAGACACATCAGAATTGCTGCAGTATGGACAGTGATGATTTTAGTCTTCTCGAAGACACAAACGAGACGTTCATCAGACAGATGATCTATAGGCTGATGGAGAACGTATTATTCTACAGGTCCTTATAGTGGGCATGTAGCAGGAAACTAAATCTCCCCTGGGTACTGCCTACGGAGACTGAGGGCTCTGGCAATATTGAGGGTGAGCTATGCGATAAGACCCCGGATAGGCACACGAGAGCCCCTGATTGAATGGAATCCCTGAATGTATGGTGTGAAGGGTGACGGAAAGGATGCAGCGTTCCAACTCCTCCCAGGACCTCTGGACATTGAGGCCCGCGGGTGTGCCGGGTGGTGGTGCTACGGGCCAGACTCTTGCAGAGGCACACAGTAGACCTGGATCGGCTCGATGCTGTGCATGGCGACGGAGACTGCGGCGTTCTCCAGGTCCTCCCTGCGGCTGTGCGGCAGGAACCGGAGTCGCCTCAAGACGGTCGCCAGGAAGACTTTCACATCGAGGCGCGCGTACTGCGAGCCCACGCAGTTGCGTGCGCCCAATCCGAACGGCAGGTAGCTGCAGAGGTGGCCCTCGCCGCTTCGTCCCACCAGGAAGCGCGAAGGGTCGAACCTCAGCGGGTCTGGGAAGAACTGCGGCAGGCGATGCGTGAGGAAGGGCATCACACCCAGCATCGCGCCCTTCGGGACCAGTACCCTCCCTCTGGACAACCAGATGTCCTCCGTGACCATCCGAGGGATCACCGGAGCCACCGGGAACAGCCGCAGCGTCTCCTGTGGCATCATCCCAGGCACTGACGTACTGATTCAGTACATAGGCTTCTCCTATCCTAAGGTACCAACAACCCCCTACCCCAGATTCCGTAAGGAATCGAAGACCCGTGTATAAAACAGCGTCAGACGTCTGTTCCTTTGCAAATTGGCTGACTTGTTAAATATAAGATCTTAAGCAGGCAAAACCATTATGGTTGAAAACGCAAAACAGTTATTACGTTGGTTTTATTAGTTTCGAGTTATTCCCCCTTAGACTAGTGAAAAAGTCGATACCATTTTTTTAAATTCCGTAGGTAAGCATAGGCTATATATTTTCTTTATTTGTTTAGTTATTTAACCTGATCTCATTAGGATACAACACCATTTTATATCATAGTTACCTAAGAAATAGCTATTTTAATATGGCAGTGTCTGAGTAAATATCAGTAAATAACACTGACTATGAAATGGCAGTACTTCTACTACTGCTGTTGCTGCTGCTGCTGGCACTAGTAATAATAATAATAATAATAACAATAATGACAATCACATGTGAGGTTGTTGGATCCTACATCCTGCGCCTCCCCAAGTGGCAGATAGGGAAAGCCTCCCAGATATTGCTGGTACTGAGGAAATCAAATACTCGGGGCGGACCAAATACCAACGCAATTCAAAATCCAGACACGTCTGAGTGAATATCACCGGTACTCTTGTCAGTGTCTGATAGCTCAGTGAGCTTGGCTGAAAATATTATGTTCAAAGGCCTCAGCAACCTCTGGTCCTGGTACTAACTAGGCCAAACCAGTAAAACACAAGCAATCATAAACTGTGCAAGCAGATTCATCTTTAGCCCAGGTGGTACGCAGTCCACCCGTCAAATGGACTTCCGGAGTCCGGGGAGTCCACAGCACATAAAATCTGGTAAACTCCCTTACAAGCAGAAAACTTTCATTGGAACTCTAAACATCAATACACTGACCCAGACAGGAAAATTACATAATCTCACTCAAGAAATCGACCGACAAAAAATTCTCAAACTTGCTCTACAAGAAACACGACTGACTGACAATGAAACCATGGGCTACTGAAAGTACCACATCTTCGAGAGCAAAACACAACAGAAGGTCGCGAAAGGCGCACCGACCTTCGGAATGACCTTTCTTGTACACAAATCCATCATCAACTCTGTTAAATAAATCACACCCATCAACAGTCAGCTCATGACCATGCGCATTCAGAATGCCAATAAAATTTATATATGATCATCAATGAGCATCCGGCCACCAATATCGAAAACAAGAAAATCCCGAAACCGTCGAAACATTTTGGAACAAGCTCGAAAAAATTATGAGCAAAATTCATCAACACGACTTGAAGATCCTAATGGGAGACTTCAACACTCACCTCGGGGCAGAAAAAACTTACCAAAAATTAATCGGCAAAAATTCTGCGCACCAAAACACTAACACTAACGTCACACGTCTGACTGAAGTACGCCAACAATTCAATCTCAAAGTTACGGCCACCCACATCAGAAAACCCGCACAAAAACAGAAAACATGGCGATACCCAGAATGAGATTTTCATTCTGCAGTGGAGTGTGCGGTGATATGAAACTTCCTGGCAGATTAAAACTGTGTGCGGGACCGAGACTCGAACTCGAAAGCTTTGCCTTTCGCGGGCAAGTGCTCTACCAACTGTGACTAAACCATATCTCCGCAATATCTTTTCTTCTGGGGGTGCTAGTTCTGCAAGGTTCGCAGGAAAGCTTCTGAGAAGTTTGGAAGGTAGGAGACGAGGTACTGGCAGAAGTAAAGCTGTGAGGACGAGGCGTGAGTCGTGCTTGGGTAGCTCAGATGGTAGAGCACTTGCCCGCAAAACGCAAAGGTCCCAATTTCGAGTCTCGGTCTGGCACACAGTTTTAATCAGCCAGGAAGTTTCATGGCGATACCCAATCCAACATCTTGGTGAATATCAGATCGACCATGTTGCCATCTCCTACGCCCACTACAGTGCTATCCACGACATTCAAGTCCGAAGAGATGCGAACTCAGACTCGGACAACAATCTCACCCGAGTTAAAATAAAATTCTCTCCCAAGAGAGTACAACATAAGAAACAGCATATTCAAAAGTTCGACACATCTAGAATTCAAGAAACAAAAATCACAGAAGAATGTGAACAAGAACCGACAAACAACCGGACTGATTTCTGTAATAAAATAATCAGAAAAGCCAAAGAATTAATCCCATTAAGAAAAAAGCAAAGCACCCATGGAGGGATTCCAACCGCAACGAAGCCATCATCAATCGCCGAATCGCCTTTCAAAAACACAACAGCCGGAAACCCTATAACACTTCCTCGATATCCGCAAAGAGACAAACAGAACGATCAGGAAAATCAAACGCTAGTACTTCAGAAATTATAACAGCAGAAAATTCTATAGACCTTTCGCTAACAGAATTGAAGGTTACTCAAAACAAAATTTGACCTAGAAGAAAAAAGATGGAAAACTCGGACTCACCAACCAAGAAAACTGCAAAGAACTGGCACACTACTTTTCCGACCTTCACAGTTGCCCTGAACCAGCCGAACGATTCCCACACACATCCCCAAGTCACATGAAACCCGCCGCTGATCCATCGACACAAGAAGCAATCCGACACCACATCACAAAACTGAAGAACGGAAGGACATCAGGAGAAGATGAGATCACCGCAGAATTACTGAAAAATCTTGGCTACGGTCGCAGGTTCGAATCCTACCTGGGGCATGGATGTGTGTGATGTCCTTAGGTTAGTTAGGTTTAAGTAGTCCTAAGTTCTAGGGGCTGAGGACCTCAGACTCGGACAACAATCTCACCCGAGTTAAAATAAAATTCTCTCCCAAGAGAGTACAACATAAGAAACAGTCCCATAGTACTCAGAGCCATTTGAACCATTTTGAAAAATCTTGGCACATGATTATTACAGGAAATCACACAGATCATTCAGAACATACGTTGAAGTGAAGAACTCCCAGGCGACTGGATATGCGCACTCGTCCACCCATTTCACAAAAAAGGACACAAATCTGATGTAAATAACTGCGGAGGGGTCTCCCTCCTTTCCGTTCCTTACAAAGTCCTCTCCGCTTGCCTCTTACAACGCGCACGAGAACAACTCGAACCCCTAATAGGTGGATATCAAGCAGGGTTCAGACCACACAGATCAGGCACCGACAAATTTTCTGTCTGGAGTCTACACCGAAAATTCGAGCTACACGAAATCCTCCACCCAGCTGCACATTAGTCGAATTCAGGAAAGCTTATGGCTCCATCAACCGACAATCCCTGTTTAATATTCTCAAATAAAACACTCTGGATCCAAAAACACAACGGCTCATCCAACAAAGACAAATTCAACGGAGAAATCTCAGAACCTTTTTCCATAAAGACTGGCGTGCGGCAGGGCGATGGCATCTCCCCACTACTTTCCAGCATCGTTTTAGACAAAATCATGAAAGAATGGGAACAAGAACAGAAAAATCGAAACATCTGGAGACCAATCAGGCTAGGAAAAGAAAAGGATGACATCGACGTCAAATGGTAGCCCTCGCTGACGACCTCGCGATCCTTTGTGCTGACGAACAAACAACACTCCATCAGACTGAAGTCCTCAAAGAACGTGCCGGGAAAGTTAGACTGCAAATTTCTTTTTCTAAAACCGAATTCATGGCTACAAAACACAAAATTTAATCACAAAATATTGCACAGTAAAAAAGGTTTAACCACTTCAACTACTTAGGAGAAATTACTAAGCCTACAGGTAGAGAAATATTAGCACAAAAATCACGGGAACTCAAAATGCGAAAAGCATGTGGGAAAGTTGCGAACACCTACAATAAAAAATGCATAAACATCAACACAAAACTTCGACATTACCCGACTGTTATCAAACGTCAAACACTCTACGCCAGCGAGACCCTAAACCTTAATTACAAAGGAGACCTCGAAAATATCAAAAAGACTGAAAGAAAAATAATCCGAAAAATCTTTGGCCAAAACCTCACAGACGAAGGATACCGTCTACAATCACACACAGTCACAGAAAAATATTCCAACATAGAAACCGATTTCCGCCAACGATGACTAAAATTCTACCGACGCATTATGATCCTAGATGACGACCTACTAACAAAGAAAACTGTGACGTACTCACAGAAACTGATAACGTCGACAGTCTTGTTAAAACAGGTCCAAATTGATCTAAAAAAATGCCAAAATTTCACCGACAGATATCGAAGACCGAAACGTCTTCAGACCTAAGGTCTACAACTGAGAATTTTCATCAGAAGACAAAGCCAAGGTATCTAGAAGAAAGTGGTCAAATGAACGTCGAGCTAAGCATAGCGAGATGATGAATCAATCCTGCAAGAATAAGGAAAATAACAGCCACAGGTCATAATTTGCTTTATGTGATCCCGTTTTTAGGTCTAAGCAGTGTAAATAAATAAATGAAATAATGACAATAATAATAGTAATGATAGTGGCACATGTAAAATGAATTTATAGGTGTACAAAATACATGTTTTCTAGTACAGTGAGTTCTGGGGAAAGGAAATTTAAGAAGACTGCATCAGGTAAGCGTACAGGGAAATGAGGGAGATCTGGTTGGAAACAAGGACAAACAGGAGTGGGTACGGGGAGAATGGTAGTCGTTATTGTTTCTCCAGGAGGTATGTTATTAACTGTCTTCTGAAGCTAGATATGTTATTCAGTTATCTGATATAACGCAGGAAGTAGTTCGGTAGGGTAATATGAAAATTACCTTCCCACAGAGATTTTCTAATTCCGTAAGTATTTATATGAACGATATTGGGACCTATTTACATTTCTTTGGAAAGTTAGTTCCTCTCTTAAGCTACGGGTCATACTATGATAAAATTTTGTAGTTGTCTTCATCGGTATATGTTGATACTGCCTGCAAACTGAGCACCGCTCTGAGGTAATAGAAAAGAAATAAGACATTGAAATGTCATGCTAGAAGCTGAAAGTAAACTTCTTGAGTAAACAACAATTAATAAGGGAGCTGTAAGCGAGAAAAAATTTAGAATACGTTTGAAAATATATTTAACGTTTGTTCAGAGTCGCGAAGCGCTCTCATTACCAAACATTCGATAAGTTCATACGTAGTTCGTCATAAGAATAAACCTGATGTACACAAAAAAGATACACGCTGGTTGGTCAGCAGCCCTAGGACGCTTACACAGGTGTTGTTACACTCTTGGAAGTAGGTCCCACGTATGTATTGGATATCTTATTACTATGTAACGTTATATGAAACTTTAAGATGTTCCGATGTATTAACAATCATCAGTGTTTTCCTTAAGCATATTTTAGCTACGTAGTTTTTATTTTAAAATCGTGTACGTTCTGTACTTTTGTCCTCTGCCTGTCGCGCTGCCAATACGCTGGCGACCCTGGCCGCTCAGTGAAACGAGACCGTTAAAAAGCGACCCCAGACAGGCTGTTCTTAATGTTTCACAAAAGTCTACAGGAAAGTCAGCTTTGTACTTTTCCGAGGAACAGTATTACTAAAGTTGACTACGCATGTGGGATGTATAGCCGAACTGGTAGAGTTGAGTGTTGGAATTCAGTACAGTTCGTGGATCGAGGGTTCAAATCTCGCTCTGGTTAACCTTCTTTCTTCGTTCAGTTTGGAATATCTACATCTTTTAAATGTAAAAATCCTGAAATATTTGCCAATTAACACAAATATAAACGAATTTTTTTAATGAAATATCCACGTCTTCTTAAATTCTCGAATTAAATCTGGTGATTCTGAGGGAGTTAGATTAGGAAATGAGACGCTTAAAGTAGTAGATGAGCTTTGCTGTTTGGGCAACAAAATAACTGAGGATACAAAATGTAAACTTGCGATGGTACGGAAAGCGCTACTGAAGAAGAGAAACTTGTTAACATCGAATATGAATTTACGTGTCGGGAAGTCCTTTCTGAAAGTATTTGTATGAAGTATGGATATGAAACATGGACGATAAACAATTTAGATAAGAAGAGAACAGAAGCTTTTGAAATGTGGTGCTACAGAAGAATGCTGAAGATTAGGTGGGTAGATCATGTAACCAATGAGGAGGTACTGGGGAGAAGAGGAATTTGTGGCACAACTAGAAGAAGGCATCGGTTGATAGGACACATTCTGAGGCATCAAGGGATTGCCAGTTTAGTATTGGAGGAAACGTGGAGGGTAAAAATCGTAGAGGGAGACCAAGAGATGAATACATGAAGCAGACTCAGAAGGATGTAGGTTGCAGTAGGTACTGGGAGATGAAGAGGCTTGCACAGGATAGAGTAACATGGAGAGCTGCATCAAACCAGTCTTTGGACCGAACACCATAACAACGTAACAACTTGTTTCTATTAGGTCTACAACTTTGCTTCCGAAACTCTGTTGTAGAAAACTTACAACAAAATTTACGATTCAAAGTACTGGTGATCGCTGGCCAGAACTTTCTCGCAGCTTTTGGGCAGCGTAAGAATCCCGCGGTGGCAGAACTGGGCGCCTCTGGGGAAAGTCCTTGAGCCGATGCTATTCTGCACTTGGTCAGACACGATCGGAAGTGGTGGTTAGCGCGGCCGTGAGCCACTGGTCAGAGAAGTTGCCGGTCGGCGGGAGCGACGTCTCGGCGTTTCCACGTACGTCCTGGTGGGTTGTGCGACACGGGATCGCGCACTGGTGTGCTGCAGAATCACCTGCCCGTGTCCGTCGCTGCGCGGTGGCCGTTCGTCTTTCAGTGCTCGGCGCAGACGCAGTGGCTGCTTTCGATAACTGCCTCTCGTGACTGTTTCTGTCGGTCTCAGTAGCGTCGAAAACCTCCTCTCCTCCACCGCCATGTCGACGTCAAAGCCACCGTTCTTTAAGCATCGAAACTATTCTCTGCACTTTCTTTCACTGTTAGGTGCCTCACCATAAGTCTTACCCATCATTTAATCAGCCCCAGCCGCACACTTCGTCACGTTAAAGCAGAAGAAACGTCTCACAAATGATGAGAACTGGATTTTTAAGTTGATTGAGAATACCTTTAGGATGCTGAGCTGTGTTACTGATCAAGCTACGTGCTAGAGAAACTAAAATTGCACTTTAACCACGGCTACTCAAAGGAGATAGGAAGCTAGGGATCTTTGCTGATGGACAAACTTGTGGTTGGTACACAGTTTTAATTTCAACTAATGGACAAATTTCATTATTACAGAATTATACAATTAGAAACACAATATAAAAAATTTATTCGGACCTTCGTCTTTTTAAGAAAATATACAACTGACTTTAATCATCTACCACCCCCCCCCCCTTTTTTTTAAAAAAAAAAAGAAAATATACAACCGGAATTATCACTGATCAGTCTGGCCTAGCAACGGAAGACAGCAAAACGAAAGCTGAAATTTTAAATTTAGCATTTGAGAAATCTTTCACGCAGGAGGATCGTACAAACACACCGCCGTTTGAGTCTCGTATAGATTCCCGCATGGAGGACATAGTGATAGACATCCCTGGGGCTGTGAAGCAGCTGAATGGGATGGAAATAAATAAATCGCCAGGTCCTGATGGGATTCCAATTAGGTTGTACCTCATTGGCTCCTTACTTAGCTTGCATTTATCGCGAATCTCTTGCCCAACGTAAAGTGCCGAGCGACTGGAAAAAAGCACAGGTGACGCCTGTAAATAAGGAGGGTAGAAAGACGGATCCTCAAAATTACAGACCAATATCCTTTACATCGGTTTGTTGCAGGATTCTCTAACATATTCTCAGTTCGAATATAATGAATTTCCTTGACACAGAGAAGTTGCTGTCCATGCATCAGCACGGCTTTAGAAAGCATCGCTCCTGCGAAACGCAACTCGCACTTTTTTCACATACTATCTTGCGAACCATAGATGAAGGGTATCAGACGGATGCCATATTCCTTGACTTGCGGAAAGCGTTTGACTCGGTGCCCCACTGCAGACTCCTAACTAAGGTACGAGCATATGGGATTGGTTCCCAAGTATGTGAGTGGCTCGAAGACTTCCTAAGTAATAGAACCCAGTACGTTGTCCTCGATGGTGAGTGTTCATCGGAGGTGAGGGTATCATCTGGAGTGCCCCAGGGAAGTGTGGTAGGTCCGCTGTTGTTTTCTATCTACATAAATGATGTTTTGGATAGGGTAGATAGCGGCTGTTTGCTGATGATGCTGTGGTGTACGGGAAGGTGTCGTCGTTGAGTGACTGTAGGAAGATACAAGATGACTTGGACAGGATTTGTGATTGGTGTGAAGAATGGCAGCTAACTCTAAATACAGATAAATGTAAATTAATGCAGATGAATAGGAAAAAGAATCCCGTAATGTTTGAATACTCCATTAGTAGTGTAGCGCTTGACACAGTCACGTCAATTAAATATTTGGGCGTAACATTGCAGAGCAATATGAAGTGGGACAAGCATGTAATGGCAGTTGTGCGGAAGGCTGATAGTCGTCTTCGGTTCATTGGTAGAATTTTGGGAAGATGTGGTTCATCTGTAAAGGAGACCGCTTATAAAACACTAATACGACCTGAAACTTCCTGGCAGATTAAAACTGTGTGCCTGACCGAGACTCGAACTCGGGACCTTTGCCTTTCGCGGGCAAGTGCTCTACCAAAGCACGACTCACGCCCGGTCTCACAGCTTCACTTCTGCCAGTGTCTCGTCTCCTACCTTCCAAACTTTACAGAAGCTCTCCTGCGAACCTTGCAGAACTAGCACTCCTGAAAGAAAGGATACTGCGGAGACATGGCTTAGCCACAGTGAAGCTGTGAGACCGGGCGTGAGTCGTGCTTCGGTAGCTCAGATGGTAGAGTACTTGCCCGCGAAAGGCAAAGGTCCCGAGTTCGAGTCTCGGTCACGCACACAGTTTTAATCTTCCAGGAAGTTTCATATCAGCGCACACTCCGCTGCAGAGTGAATATCTCATTCTGGAAACGTCCCCCAGGCTGTGGCTAAGCCATGTCTCCGCAGTATCCTTTTTTTCAGGAGTGCTAGTTCTGCAAGGTTCGCAGGAGAGCTTCTGTAAAGTTTGGAAGGTAGGAGACGAGACACTGGCAGAAGTGAAGCTGTGAGACCGGGCGTGAGTCGTGCTTTGGTAGAGCACTTGGCCGCGAAAGGCAAAGGTCCCGAGTTCGAGTCTCGGTCAGGCACACAGTTTTAATCTGCCAGGAAGTTTCATATCAGCGCACACTCCGCTGCAGAGTTAATATCTCATTCTACTAATACGACCTATTCTTGAGTACTGCTCGAGCGTTTGGGATCCCTATCAGGTCGGATTGAGGGAGGACTTAGAAGCAATTCAGAGGCGGGGTGCTAGATTTGTTACTGGTAGGTTTGATCATCACACGAGTGTTACGGAAATGCTTCAGGAACTCGGGTGGGAGTCTCTAGAGGAAAGGAGGCGTTCTTTTCGTGAATCGCTACTGAGGAAATTTAGAGAACCAGCATTTGAGGCTGACTGCAGTACAATTTTACTGCCGGCAACTTATATTGCGCGGAAAGAGCACAAAGATAAGAGAGACTAGGGTTCGTACAGAGGCATATAGGCAGTCATTTTTCCCTCATTATGTTTGGGAGTGGAACAGGGAGAGAAGATGTTAGTTGTGGTACGAGGTACACTCCGACAGGCAGCGTATGGTGGATTGCGGAGCATGAAGTAGATGTAGATCAAGTCTTTAAATTTCGGACGCTTGTCCTTCACCAAACTTAGGAAAACAATGTGATTAGATCATGAATTAATATAACGAACAGTATTTTAAAGATAATAATTAGATATGATTGCGAAAGGATCACAGACAGCCACCACCATAAGCACACCGTTAAGTTCATTGCTTACGTAACCAATATTCACACAACACTAATGATTCTCCTCGAGTTACTTATGTAAAGATCTCGTCCGTCCCGGCGGACAGGCCGGATATGTAACTAAAGGATGGATGCGCGGCTTATAGACGGTGGTACTCGGAGCAAATGAGTCGAAAGCAACCGCCAAGCAATTTCGAAGATGATCGTGCTGCAAGCCAGGGCAGAAAACACGCCGAACGCACACACGATCTCTGCCTGCCCGCCAAGGCGACAAACCCCATCTGCCCCACATACCACACAATTTCTGAATAAAACGTTCTCGGTTTTCCAGCCGCGTCAATTCAAATAAAATGCTCGAGCTTTCGATGAGCATCTCCGCCATCGTCGTCAGCAGTTCACTGACTGCCGGGGCTGCTACAGTTTCCCTCTTATACAGGCATGATGACATCATCAGCAGCCAATCAGATCGATCCGATGTGGCGCGCGCCTAAGTCGACCCGGGCAGCTGGTGGCAGCACCGGTGGCGTCAGGCGGCGCCAGGCGGAGGCGCCACGTTTGAAACCGCCGCTCCCGCGTCGCGCATCTGTCTCTGCTTTCTTCCGATGTCCAACGGCCGTCCCCATGCCCTGCTGAGTGTGTATCCCTGGTCTCGGTTGAAATTGTTTCTGTTTAGGCGAATCTCGGCCGCTCCTATATGTAGAAGCATGAGCCAGCACTTTTGTATTATCGAACTGTATCTTATGTCCGTTTTCTAGGCAATGCTCCGCTATGGCCGACTTGTCAAGCTCCCTTTGTTTTATATGGCGCTTGTGCTCAGTAGAACGCTCCGCAACCGTGCGAATTGTCTGTCCAATGTAGATGCTGCCACATTCACAGGGTACACCATACACACCGGACACTATGAGAGCAACGTCGTCTTTAACAGGGCGCAACGTATCTCGTATCTTGGGGGCGGGCCGGAACACTGGTTTTAGCCCATGTTTCTGCAGCAGACGTCCTAACTTACTGCTAGTTGCTCCACAGTATGGCAGGAATACAGTCCGTTTGGCCACTTCTTCTGATTCACCAGCTGTCTTTCGTCGGCGGCCCTTGAAAGCGTTTGCGATGTCTTTTTTGTCATATCCATTTTCCCCGAAAACACGTTTTAAGTTCTGCAGTTCAGACTGTAGGTGGTCGTCGTCAGAGATAATCTTGGCTCTATGAACCAACGTGTTCAGGACAGCTTTCTTGTGTACAGGGTGGTGGAAACTGTTGGCGTTCAAATACCGATCAGAGTGTGTAGGTTTCCGATACACTGAGTGACCAAGCTGGCCTCCTGGCTTCCGCTCAACCAAAACATCCAAGAATGGTAGCTTGCCGTGCTTCTCCATCTCGACAGTAAATTTAATGTTGGGATGGACACCATTCATACGATCGACGAACTGCTGTAGTGTATCTTCACCATGAGGCCATATTTGGAGGGTGTCATTAACGTATCGTAGAAAGCAAGATGGCCGTAATGTCGCAGTTTGCAGAGCCTGCTCCTCAGAGTGCTCCACGAAGAAATTTGCGACTGCTGGAGACAGTGGTGATCCCATGGCTGTGTCGTCAGTCATCTCATAATATTCATCGCAGTACAGAAAGTATGTTGTCGTTAGGACGTGATGGAACAACTTAATGATTCCAGATGGAAAATGTTGGGCCAAAAGATCCAGCGTATCTTGTATTGGCACCCTCGTGAAAAGTGACATAACATCCAGGCTAACCATTAGGTCGTTTGGGCCTATCTTCATTCTCTTGAGTGTCTCAACAAATTTCTGCGAGTTGACAACGTGGACTCCGAGGACACACACAATTTCTGCAACAGCAAATAAATCAAGTGGCAGACAAATTCAACTCGTGATTCAGCTTTTGCAAGACCGTGCAAGGCTTACTAACTACGTGACCATCTCTAACATAACTGAAAACCAAACTGAGACATTTACCGAATGAAAGGATAATTAAAATTACTCTGACGTAACAAAAGCTGTGCCCTTCACATTAAAAGAAAGTCTAAAACCAAAACTGGGCGAAGAGCACAATAATTAACATACTACACCAAATTAACACGGCAAGGAACCTTTAAAACAAGCAGTAAAACTCAATCCCCTTTTGCGTTTGCCGAAATAATTAGACTCCGTTCCGCTGAAACAACACTTTGAAGCCTTAGACTTAGAAAGTTCCGTATAACACTCTCTTATTCAGAACCATTCTTAACTGATCTCCGGCAGATACAACATTCCACCACAAGTTTCACAAACCTTCACATGTTGACAGCAGAATATGAATCATACGTAACTTCACGCTTCCAGTTACGCGATGAGAAGATGACCAGCGTGCGAAGACGGATGCGCCACCGTTTCGCACGCAAACGCGTCGACTGATCAGCACCGCACACCCGGCATGCGGCAAGACGGCGAGAATGGCGGGGCCCTGACACGGCGGCTCGGGACGAGGGCCTGCCTTCGTGTTGCCTCGTTGAACGCCGACAGGAGAAAGACATCGGCCACACGCCAAGCCGGAAAACCAAAGGTGGAAGGGCATACGCGCCTTCGTTTCGCGCTCGATGAAGGCCATAGAATGGGATGGAGATGACGTGGAAAAATAGGGTGTATAGGTAAAACAGCGATCCTAATTCTCATTAAGTTGAATAAAGAATCGTTCAAGAAAAAAAAATTGCGGTGCATTATTTTCTAGGTACCCTCGTAATACCTTCAGTGGATTTAATTTTTAACTATGCAGTCAAACCCTGCAATACGTTTTAGCGCCACACATCTCGCGCAGAAAAACTATCCTATATTTAAGTTTCAAATTTTCATCACTCTTGCTTTTAACTACAATCTTATGATAGCTAAGATGGTTCAAATCGCTCTAAGCACTGTGGGACTTAACATCTGAGACCAACAGTCCCCCCCCCCCCCTCCTAGACTTAGAACTACTTAAACGTAAGTAACCTAAGGACAGCTCTAAACCGGGTCAGAACGAGTGTTGGGAGATGTAAACACCTGATGAACAAGTGGGGCCTGGCAGACAGCGCTGTATGTGAGTGCGGTGAAATACAGACAATGGACCATCTACTCGTGTGCAAAGTGTATGGCTATGGTGATGGACATACATAGACTCAGTGACTCAGCCGTAGAGTGGCTCAAAAACATATCTAATATAGTGTAGAATTATATTGTTTTCTTTTTTAGTATATAGTGATAATAATATTGTAAATTATGCCTCTGTGATGCCGAACGAGTAAATAAAAATAAATAAATAAATAAATAAAATAACCTAAGGACATCACACACATCCATGCCCGAGGCAGGATTCGAACCTGCGACCGTAGCAGCAGCGCGGTTACCGACTGAAGCGCCTAGAACCGCTCGGCCACAGCGGCCGGAAGATAAAAAGGAGACCTGTCTGGTCCCTAAGAAATGTGCGGTATTTGCTGGAGTCTTGCAGAATATTATTTCATTCTCTTTAAAAATTAAGTGACATACAGAGCTATATTATTTCTCTGCTCACATCGCTGCACTGTCTGGCTACCGCGTGCTGTCCAGATTAAATGCACCGGAAACGCCGTTGTTTAGGATTACCGCTCTGTTGATGTGCGCATAACGCACGACATAAAACATATCATAAAACGTATCGTTATTATTATACTTGACCGTACTCGAGACACCATAGCCTGCCGCTCCACGTGAAAGGAAATCCAATGAGATTGCAGCAAACGCGGAAGAATACTTATGTTATTCTTATGATGAACACAGTATAGTCTGGGTATTTCAGCTCGCTGTTTCAGAGAAGCTAGTTATTCACTCATTTCAATGTTTATGATGTCGTACCTCCTGAAGTATGTTTCGTACAATGATTTACACTGAAGTGACACAAGTAGTGGAACAGCGATATGCACATGTACGGATAGCGGTAGTGTCTCGAGCACAAGGTATAGAAGGGCAGTGCATTGGCGGAGAGCTCCTTTGTAGTCATGTCACGCGTGTTAAAAGGTTTCTCAAGTGATTATGTCCGGACGACGCGAATGGACAGACTTTGAAATCGGAATGGCAGCCGGAGCTGGAAGCTTGGGGTACTCGATTTCGGAAATCGTTAGGGAATTCAATATTCCGAGGTCTACAATCTCAAAAGTTTGTCAAGAACATCAAATTTCAGAAGTTGCCTCTCACCGCTCACAACGCAGTGGCCGAACCCTTCGCTCAAAGGCCGGGAGCGTAGAGTTGTCAGTGCTAGCAGACGAGCAGCACGTCGTGAAGTAAGCGCAGGGAACAGTGTGGAGAGTACGAGGAGCGTATCCGTCACCACAGTGCGGAGAAATATGGCGTTAAAGGGGCTGTGGCAGCAGACGAGCGACGGGAGTGCCTTTGCTAAGAGCCGGCCGGAATGGCCGAGCGGTTCTAGGCGTACAGTCTGGAACCACGCGACCGCTGCGGTCACATGTTCGAATCCTGCCTCGGGCATGGATGTGTGTGACGTCCTTAGGTTAGTTAGGTTTAAGTAGTTCTAAGTTCTAGGGGACTGATGACCTCAGCACTTAAGTCCCATAGTGCTCAGAGCCATTTGAACCTTTGGTAAGAGCACGACGTCGGCTGCAGCGCCTCTCCTCGCGCCCTATTCTGTATCGTTCGTATCGATCGGTGTACTTGGTTCGTTTCGGTAGTGACGTCATTTTCGGTTCTTTATCGAAATGTCCTATTCCGTAAGCTTCCGAGACCTGTTACCGAATGGTCCTCCCACCGATTTTACAACAATTGTACCCAGAGGTTTTGGATTTCTGTCTGGCCCTGTCGATCGGTGAGCTGTGGTTTATGTACACCTATAATTTGTTATTTTAAACATGTTTAGCGGTTTTAGCTTTGGATTTCGTGATTGCGTTACTAAAGAATCACCCGAGGACGCATAATAGTTCATAATAGACTATTTGTTTTGTTACTGTGAATGATTACATCCAAACAGAAACGTTCTCGATCAATATTCTCTCAAAATACGAGTTATTTTAATGCAAATAAGTGTTTAAGGATCATTAAATAGCAAGAGATCGGCTCTGCTTACGTATATTACATGAGTGTGAACTGACGTTAGTAATGACTTTGTGTACTTTTTCCCACAAATGGTTTAGTTAGTAATTATCGAAACATGTTTTCAACTTTCAGGTAACAATGGAAAGCAATTATGTGAAGCCTGATATTGGAAACCTTCCAAACTATTACGCATTTCTGACTTACGCAGCATCGTTTCGCAACGAAATCAGCCTACGTTCCTCAGCGATAGTATAAGAATACAGCCACACGTAGTTGTTGTTTAGCGTAGCCAAGTGGTCCCGGCGGAGGTTCGAGTCCTCCCTCGGGCATGGGCGTAAAGGCTGACTCCAGGGAAGTGTGAGAGAATGAGCCCGAATGTTATTTAACTAGCCGGCACGGTAGCTCAGCCTCTGTAATAAAAAAAACTGAGTGGAAGGCTCAACAAACGAACTTGAACGGATGTCATGTGACGTCCGCAACGACCAAACACAACGATCAACAACGAGCAAAATGAGAAAAAAAAAGTGGTTAGCGCGCGGGACTGCTACACGTAAGTAGACGGGTTCGCGCACGGATGGGTGCAAAACAATTTTTTTTCCTCTTCATATATGCATGTAAGAGCGGACTTCCTCAATAATGATTTCGTGATTTCTGTGTGTTTAAAATACGAAATATGAAATTGTTGGAGATGAAATTGCTGTGAGTGAAGCAACCGAAAGTGACCTTTATATTCTTTCTTGTCAGAAATAATTCACCATTTTTTCCGAATATGTAGTGATTTCCGAGTATGTTGTTAGACAGGAATCTAAGAGCACAAGTTAAATTACTGGGAATGTAACTAGCAGCAGTCATCATCATGCTGGTCACAAGTCTTTATCTGCAATCGAATTGTCAACAACAGTAGACAGAGATTACAGATCTCTGCCGTAATATTCTTAGACTGTAGCACCACATACGAAACATTTTCATTCATGAGATGCATGTTACAAACTTCGACGAACTGCAGGAGCTCTCGAAAACGCGTTTTTTTCAATTTTATTTTTAAGACGGTAATCGTTGACGTATCATGTAGGAAAATGGGCTACTTAATCATTTGGATCTCTAGGAGCGAGTTATAACCACATTCTGTTTGTCTTCTTATTCTGTTTGCACAGGCCACAAATACTGGCCAAAACTGTTCAGTAATAAGTGCCTCTACATACCCAGGGTTGCAGTTTTTGTTTAAAATAAAATACCCATAAACGACAATCAGAATAGCAATCCTTATCACTCTTTCAGTGTCACTGAACTGTAAACCTACTAACCTCATTTTCGTCCGACATTTCCGCTGGTAGTATAGCAACACTTCGCACTGCGAAAACGCAAGTTCGGTACTGCGAAGAACAGCGCGCCTGTGTCGTTTGCTAGCCGCTGTGTGTTCGTGGTGCTGCAGTGCGCATGCGCGGATGGACGGCCGTTTGCTTTTGATTGGCTTGCGCGACGCGATCCGACAACAGCGCTTCGATTCTCTACATCCGAACAGTATCGCTACCGAAATGCTTACTGAATAATGATGGGACTCTAATTCGAGTGCTCTCGAGTACCGAAACGATCGGCGCAATGGCGGAGAGATACAGAATAGGGAGGGCCCCTGGCCCCTTGCCTGTATCGGTTGAACCTTAGACGACTGCAAAGCCGTCGCTTGATCATAAGAGTCCCGATTTCAGTCGGTAAGACCTGCTGGTAGGGTTCGACCCCACGGAGCCACAGACCCAAGTAATCAACAGGGCACTGTGCGAGCTGGTGGTGGCTCCGTAACGCTGTGGCCTGTGTTTGCATGGGACGGACTGGCTGGGTCCTCTGGTCCATCTGAACCCATCACTGACCGGGAACTGCTACGTTCCGCTACTTGTAGACCATGTGCAGGCATTCACTGAGAGCGTGGTCCGAAACAAAGACGGAATTTTTATAGGCGACAATGCGCTAGTCAGAACGTTGCGGACACTCCTAGTGCACAATTTGTTCACCCAGATTCCCCGACATGAAAACCACTGGACGTTCATGGGACATAATCGGGAGGTGAGTTGGTGAACAGTGTCCTGCACTGCCAACACTTCCGCAGTTATGGACGGCTACAGAGGTACCGGGCCTCGGTATTTCTGCGGACTTTGGTCACCTCGTCAGTGTATTGTTGCAGGTGCATTCAGTGGTGTGTGTGAATACTGACTCCAGGCTGTGTCCCGCGATAGAGTCAGCATCTCCTTCCATCATTTTCCGGAGGGTGTCAGCGAGAAAAAGTTTTGAAAATGTATTAAATTATGTTTTGAAGTTTCTTGACAGTGACCGACTCCTCTCTTTCTCAAACACTGGATGAAATTAATGTGGATGATTTGCGCACCGTACACTGCTTCCAGACATGTACGCGGTTTCCAGCTGTAACACTTGACTTATTCTATTAAACGTTTAACAAAAAATGACAGCTCTTAACGAGCAGTTTGCGATAGCATTTTAATTCGCTCAGTGATTGTATAAAATGCTGAATTCAAATTTTTGTTTCCCTGGAAGCCGTCACATACGCGTCTTGCTACTGACACGGCGCGCCGTTCCAGGCGTTCTGTGCTGGAGGTCGCCGTATTTCTGGAATGATATCAGTTTGCAACACTCACTGTTTGCTATTGTAGCTATCGAGCCAGCGTTTCATTTCGTAGTGTTCCCTAGACGGTTTCGGTTGTGCAGCTATTCAAAAGGATCTGCGATACATATAAGATACAACATACTTAAAATACGAAGCACAAAACAATCCTCGATTCTCAGCCGACAGAATAAAAAGGGAACTTGGAAAGTATAACGCGTTACAGGCATATACTGGAGTTACAGCGAGCGGACTTAGTCTGTGGCACACAGTTTTAGAAGGACAGCGTCGTCGACCGGGCGTGCAAGAGAACAAACACTAATTAACTAAACATAAAAAGGCTGGATATACAATAAAATATTATCTAAATTACTGTACTTAAGAATTGTATGTGTGACACTTTGTCACTGTATTTTTCATACTGTCATGCCGAGTTTTCCTTTTTTTTTTTATCCGGATACTTGTTACTGTTGTTTATTTACAACATGTTCCATTACACACTGTTCGTAATACTACATGTACGTATTTTGTGTGTGTGTGTGTAGTGTTACGTTTGTGTTGGATGGTGATGAGACAGGGAGAGGCTGCAGCCCTGGTGCCGGCACACACGCCCCCCACTTCATCAGACACTGCGGGGAGGTTCGGTGTTCAAACCAGGGCACTGACGCCAAGTCTCGCGATCAGCAACTTTGCACCACCGCCTCTCCCCACCTTGCCGGCCAGGTACTGCCGATGAAAAATTTTTCCACTACCAGGATTCGAACTCCCTTATTAATAACAACTCACTCTTCAGTAATAGCTCGATTATTAATAATGAAACACAAATTTTGCTTTATGATCCAGTATGTGTGGAAATTAGTTCACATTCATATATTTGAGGAGCTACTTTTCGACACGCACTATGTCCCAGAAAGTAAATTTTTCAGTAGAATCGAAAAACGAATACCGCAAAAAATATTAAATTAATTTTTACGAATTTTACATCACATAATCACGTAGGGCTGTTGATCGAAATGTGTTTAATACAAGGAAATTGCTTTTTATACTATCAAGCTATGAGCACTTTAGTAATGCACAAAATGAGTTTTGTCGGGTTCTGTTGGACAATCTGCCTTTTGATGTAACCTATTTTGGACATAATACATTTTTATTACTTTCCAGTGACATAGAACAGGTAATAATACATTTCATTCTTTGAAAATACATTTTTTAGCCTTCAGTAAAACATTTTAACACCAGAATTAGGAAGAAGAACGAAACTGTGCTTCATTTACAATAACAAAGTTCACAATATTTTTTCCCAAATCAGACTCCTCTGCTAAACAATCACAAATAGTATATTTGGGTAATAAGTTCGTTACATGGAATGGTGATAGTCTGAGTGAAAAATCAAGCATTTTGTTCTCTCTACAGCTGTTCCCATATCTGTGTCTTAGTACTTTTTCCACATCGTGTTTCTTTTCTTGTTTCAACCTCATCACTGGTGACCGTTTGAATACCGAAATCATTTAAATATGAAATTTATCAATATGTGGTAATTAACCTATACTTAACCATCACATTTCAAAGAAAAATGTACCTCATCCGCTTTCTAATTATATATCACAGGCAGAATTCTGGTTTTCACTGCAAATACACACTCCTAATTATCGATGTATTATAAAAGATTGTTACGGATTTTTAAGTTAAGAAAACATTAGAAATTAAAGTTTTTGCAGAGAAATGAAAAATCAGATAGACTATGGCCATTGTTTTATACGAGAGATGTGGTGTCACACGAGCGAGAGTGATAAGCATTGTAGAAACGTAGGAGACAATGATTTTCACGGTAGACGCCGTACACACTACAAAGGCTGCATTTTTACAGTTGTCACCGTACTGCTGCTACCTGTACACAGTAGAACTGATCTGGAGCCAAGTTAAGGTATTTGTCCCGAGAAATAACAAGGCATTTAAGGTACGAAACTTACTGGAACTAATGCACGAACCTTTGTCACATGTCACTGCCGAACGATGGCGAAATGCAGAACAGCACGTCATAAAAGAGGAGGACGAGGAGGAGGAGGAAATGTGGACTCTTTGGAGATATTTGATACTTTGTTCAAGCTGTATCCACATTTACGTAATGGCAAAAAGCGCTTTGAAGAATCATCAGAATTGTAGGTGATGTGCTTGTGATTTTCACGTCAGTTACCCTTTCACCTACCATATATTTCTTCAAACGGATCCTTTTCAGATCATTGATCCCATCTACAGGCCTCAAAATTGTACTTGGTTCCTTGAAATTAAATACTTCCGAGCTGGAAAGCGGAGAAGTACGTCACTCACATGCACTGGAGATTGTTTGAATAACCAGAGTCCGCAGCTCGTGGTCGTGCGGTAGCGTTCTCGCTTCCCGCGCCCGGGTTCCCGGGTTCGATTCCCGGCGGGGTCAGGGATTTTCTCTGCCTCGTGATGACTGGGTGTTGTGTGGTGTCCTTAGGTTACTTAGGTTTAAGTAGTTCTAAGTTCTAGGGGACTGATGACCTCAGATGTTAAGTCCCATAGTGGTCAGAGCCATTTGAACCATTTGAATAACCAGAAAGCAATTGCACGAACAACGCGTTGACTTTTGTCTTGGCCAGCACGTCCATCCGCGAACGATCTGAGAAATGTGAGAGATGCGTCGGTGGTCATTTTCTTTAAGAAATCGGTGACGGCCGAGGAAATCTCTTGTGATCCTCTACCTCCCTGCGTTTCATTCCAAATGTAGAATGTAGATTCTGTACCTGCCACGTGTGTTACGCAAAAGGGGTACAGAGGTACCTGTCTAGCACAGTATGCTTCTCCAGTACTGTAACACTCTCTGTCTTAGCACAACAACGTTTTTACGTCTGGCTTTCATAATTCTAACAGACAGAATGATAAACGTTTATACACAACAATGCTGTAATACTGAAAACGAATATTAAATGGTCACTGCTGGTCAGTTAAAGGGTTTCGCTTTAGTCCATCAGTCTTACATGCAGGCACCGTAACTTCATAAAACAAAATAAAGGCAACTGTTGGACTTAATGCAGTTTCATTCAATCATTATAGAGGACAAAGTGCTATTTGTTACATAAAATTTACGTTTTGTAATTTTTTCTACTGTTTCATTCACGTGCTAGCAAGTCTTTTCTCACAGTCTCTGACTCCAGTTTTACGCTATTGGCCATTAAAATTGCTACACCACGGAGATGACGTGCTACAGACGCGAAATTTAACCGACACGAAGAAGATGCTGTGATATGCAAATGATTAGCTCTTCAGAGCATTCCACAAGGTTGGCGCCGGTGGCGACACATACAACGTGCAGACATGAGGAAAGGTTCCAACCGATTTCTCATACGCAAAGAGCAGTCGACCGGCTTTGTCTGGTGGAACGTTGTTCTGATGCCTGGTGTAAGGAGGAGAAATGCGTACCCTCACGTTTCCGACTTTGATAAAGGTCGGATTGTAGCCTATCGCGTTTGCGGTTTATCGTATCGCGACATTGTTGCTCGCGTTGGTCGAGATCCAATGACTGTTAGCAGAATATGGAATCTGTGGGTTCAGGAGTGTAATACGGAATGCCGTGCTGGATCCCAACGGCCTCGAATCACTAGCAGTCGAGATGACAGTCATCTTATCCGCTTGGCTGTAACGGATCGTGCAGCCACGTCTCGACCCCTGAGTCAACAGATGGGGACGTTTGCAAGACAACAACCATCTGCACGAACAGTTCGACGACGTTTGCAGCAGTATGGACTATCACCTCGGAGACCACGGCTGCGGTTACTTTTGACGCTGCATCACAGACAGGAGCGGCTGCGATGGTGTACTCAACGACGAACCAGGGTGCACGAATGGCAAAACGTCATTTTTTGGGATGGTCCAGGTTCTGCTTACAGCATCATGGCGGCCGCATCCGTATTTGGCGACATCGCGGTGAACGCACATTGGAAGCGTGCATTCGTCATCGTCATACTGGCGTATCACCCGGCGTGATGGTATGGGGTGCCATTGGTTACACGTCTCGGTCACATCTTGCTCGTACTGACGGCACTTTGAACAGTGTGTTACGACCCGTGGCTCTACCCTTCATTCGATACCTGCGAAACCCTACATTTCAGCAGGATAATGCACGACCACGTGTTGCAGGTCCTGTACGGGCCTTTCTGGATACACAAAATGTTCGACTGCTGCCCTGGCCAGCACATTCTCCAGATCTCTCACCAATTGAAAATGTCTGATCAATGGTGGCCGAGTAACTGGCTCGTCACAATACGCCAGTCAGTACTCTTGATGAACTGTGGTATCGTGTTGAAGCTGCATGGGCTGCTGTACCTGTACACGCTTTCCGAGCTCTGTTTGACTCAATGCCCAGGCGTATCAAGGCCGTTATTACGGCCAGAGTTGGTTGTTCTGGGTACTGATTTCTCAGGATCTATGCACCCAAATTTCGTGAAAATGTAATCACATGTCAGTTCTAGTATATTTGTCCAATGAATATCCGTTTATCATCTGCATTTCTTGTTAGTGTAGCAATTTTAATGGCCAGTAGTGTATATGGAAGTAAGTCTGTGGTATTCGCGAAATTTTACGGAAAATTTTCTAAGCGGGAAACATGCTTTAAAAAACTCTCCATCTTGGTTAAATTCGTGTATGCAGACTCGTTTCTTCTTAGCTGGACTTAGCCAACATATGTCACACAGTAAAGAGTGGGTAATTTAATCAGACCCACTCGTCTCGAAAGCGGCTCCAGCAGCAGTGACGGCGCGTGTGTTCGGCACAGATGTGGAGCCGCGGCGGCGGCGCTGGCGGCTGGCGGAGTCCCACCCCCGTCTCCTGCTGCTGGTTCGGACTCCGCGTCCAGTGGAGCCTCGGCACACAGGGGGAGGGGTGGAGGGGTGGGGACGCGCAACACACTGTTGACCTGCAGGTTAGACTACGGTGGCGGCACTTCTCCGGCTGCCAAACGACTAAAACGTCGTCACCACCGTACCCAAGAGGTGACACATTTATCGATAGCGCGACGTCATCTGACATTAAACAGTGGCCCCGGTGTGGATCACCCCTGAGTTGGCTAACTAGACATAAGATTGATTTAATTAGTTCAAACCCACAACAAAATAAATGACATCGTAGGGAATGAGAATGGGTGTCGTTGAAAAATTAGTTACAAGTGCGGCGGCGCGGTTCTTTCCGTCCCTTTACGACGAACCTGCACCTACCTGTGAACATTGTCTCAGCATTTCATCAGTAGGAAAGCCGAGCGAAACCTACTGTACTTCGACGTGAACCAGGCTGCAATTAAAGTCACTAATCTACGTTTCGGGAAAAAGTTTTCACAAGAAATGAAAGGTTGGAAATATTTGTCCTTAATTAATATATTCTGAAACTTAGGTAAACAAGTATCACTAAACAGTGGCCCCGGTGTGGATCACCCCTGAGTTGGCTAACTAGACATAAGATTGATTTAATTAGTTCAAACCCACAACAAAATAAATGACATCGTAGGGAATGAGTCTGTCGGTACCAAATGCAGTCACAGTTTTTAGCCACCGACCTGCTCAATACGCCACGTGGAATATATGTCTTTTCTCGTCACAAAATTCACTTAAAAATTCCGAAATTTCTACCCGCCCATCGGAATAATTATGCCGGTACTTTACCACACTTTTGATGCATGAAACACTGCTATATCCGGCAACTTATCGTTTCCATCGGAACTACTACTACACACGTCCGAACTGTTTCATAGTTTAGCCTCCGACTCTTATCTAGAATACTCTAAGTCTTCTCTACCAGCAGAGAAAGGCGCGCGAAGAATATTGCTTTACCATTGGTCAGTTTACTCAACAGCCAATAGCAAAGCAACATTCTCCCGCGTCAGTCCGCGCTTTTCATCGATAACCAATGGCAAAGTAGTAATCCCCGCGACTGCACTTTTTACCGACGTAATTATCTAATATTATGAAGTTTTGCTTATGCATAAAGTTATTTACTATTGTTATGTATACCTGAATTAACTTTCAATTTACCATAAAGTTACGTTACAAATCAGTTCTACAAAAATTCCCTTTGTCCACATCCATACTTCTTCGAAATGTCCCCACAGTAAATCCTACTACATAACTCGTTAAACAATTATCTTCATATTAACCACACTCACGCATCATTCATACTGCTAAAACACATTTAGAACGTTTTACATACACAAAAAGACATAATAACACTTTATGAAAATACTAGAACACTTTATGAAAAACATTCTATTACTTTAGTGCAGCTGCGCGGGATTAGCCGAGCGGTCTAGGCGCTGCAGTCGTGGACTGTGCGGCTGGTCCCGTCGGAGGTTCGAGTCCTCCCTCGGGCATGGGTGTGTGTGTTTGTCCTTAGGATAATTTAGGTTACGTAGTGTGTAAGCTTAGGGACTGATGACCTTAGCAGTTAAATCCCATATGATTTCACACACATTTGAACATTTGAACTTTAGTGCACTCTAGTGGGCACAATCGAAACTAAAATCACAGTCCCGCTATACAACATTGTCCTCTATTGGCTGATACATAAACTACATTCGCGTCCAGTCTCGCGTCACCATCTGTCACTATCCAGCTCTGAGACACATCTCCCACTTAACCGCCTCCAAGGCAGGATCGATATACGGCGCTACGCCTCACAAGGACCTACGCTATCACAAAGAGATTTACTAACTAATATCGAGGTCAAGAGAGAACAAAATTACAAACGGAAACTTGAGCTGTGTAACATTTCATTAACACGAACTCAGTTCGGTTGCCAATAGCCTTGGGGGACCTGACTGGAATTTACGTGTAAATGAGACTGGCTACCGTCAGTGGAAGGATGCCAGCCTTCTGCAAGCACACTCAGCTACATCGTTCCACTGATCGGTCTCACAGTTAAGCACGCAATGGACACTGGGAGTGACTACTGCGAGTACGAGGCTGGTACGAAAAAAGATGGTCCGTAAACGATAGACAGGATTCTCAATTTTGCGAAACTGCGCAACGTTAGCGATGTAACCGGTGAACGACGAGACGCAGTCGTCTGCGTGCGGGTGCTGCTGAAGCGTCGTACTGCGGGAGATAACCCCACGTCTGCCAGTGATTGCCTCACAGCCGCCCGGACGCCTTTACGACTGACTGCTCTCTCTGTACGAACGGAGCAACTCCAGCGACCGTACTCGGGGACCGTCCAGAAGCAAGTCCACCTCTCCCTTTTGTTCTAAACCTTCCGAAAAACGGCCCTTCCCTCCGATGTTCTCGAATAAACCTACCGTGGACCATCAGTGGTTACCGTGCAAATCATGTTTTCTAGCAAGGAGGCCCGACCATCCTCAAGCAATCACTGCAGTGCAGTACACATTATCTTCTGCAAAAAAAACAGCACACAATGCCAGCAGGTCCTGCAGCCAAACCCCTGGCGCATTTCACAAGATGAGGGAAGCTTCCTAGTGAAAACAAACTCCGCCTCGTCCATAAAACAATTTAGTGGGCGCCGTTTTGGCGGGACGCGGCGGCATCTACGAAATGTGGCATCCAGAACATTCGCCGTCCCGTCTCACAGCGTACGCTCTTCCCGTAATGAACGCATTTCCTGGGCGGCTTTACCTGGACCCGCACACGGGTTAACGAGAGCAGCCTCCCACGCCACGTCCACTCGCTAGTTGGGCCGGCGCCAGGAGGCCCGGCGCCGCCAGTTTCCACAGAACTGTCATTTCGAAATCAGCCTCGGCGTCCCCACCCTCTTGCTCGGCTGACGGCCAGAACAGCGGCACACAAACCACTGCCCTGGCGTGCCCACTGCCCGTTTCGGTGACTACAAAGGAATCCTCGGACTCGCTTGCTGCTCGTAATGTAGTGGTCACCTCCAGCGTCCAAAAATGAAAAAAAAAAAAAAAAAAAAATTACAAAACTGTCCAAGAATCTGCCTCTATAGCCGAGTTTAATTCTACTACTGCTACTCAAGTCATGCAAGTACCGTGAGATAAATCAGTGGTTTACCCTGACCCTAACAGTCCATCAGATTAAGGGGGGTAGGACGTCAAACGGGCCAACTTGATGCAGGAGAAGCACCACAGGACATTTTAATGTCTACTATGTATACTTTTACAAGTAAATTCATAAAACTTTGTCAGAATGACCAGGGAGGATTCAGGATTGACACTCATAGCAGTGGAAGTTCAAAAACATAACGAAGTAATTTTATTTTACATGTGAAATTTCATCATTGTTTGACTTACTATTGGCTGCATTTGTCGCTATAGGTGCACTTTTCTTCATAAGTAAAAGAGATTCTTCGATGAATTTTGCACAGCATACAAACCATAACAACAGGTGTATGAAACTAGAATTTTCCAAATCTATTAAAAACTATGGTAAAAACTGTGATAATTATCTATAAATTTAAAATTTAAAATGTAAGAGGTCATTCATTTTTTCGTGTACTAAGTAAATTCTATTAAGTGATGAAGATGTTAAGTCTTGGGTGAGCTTGTTTACAAAGTCATTGTTGAAATGGGTTAACATAACGTAAGATATCCAAACCCAGGATACAGGATACCGCAAAGTTCCAAACGACCAAGAATGAGCATTTCACTGCTGCTTTTTCTATGTCTATAACGGCCTGTACCCGATTATTAATAATCTGCATCCGGCCACGTATAGCCCACATAATTTTACAAATTTGAACGGTTAAAATTGGCAGTCTCTTAACCTGGTCAACGTATTTGTATAATTCCTAGTCCGTAACTGACTCACTTGTCCCTGTATCAATAATGACAGTTACGGGTATTCCGTTTATCTGAGCGTTAAAAACAATTTTACTAACTCAATCTTTTGTTGCTGCGTTTGCCTAGTTTCAGCAATAAATTCCTCCCTGAGGTTTTCACCTTCATTGTATCTCACCATGAATGTTTGCACGCTTTGCCTGCCTTCGCCATGTGCCATACCGACCTATGTGGAAGGCTTACATAGGTCGATTGGAGTTACCGCCCCCGATCATCCGGGTTGCGGCTCTTCCACCACTTCGACAATACTTACTGTTTCATTTTGTTTCTGTTGTTGCTGTTTTTGGACAAATTGCGGTTGTTGTGTCCAGTACTGCTGCGGCGGCATTGGTATAACATTTATGAACGTTCCGGTCGTCAGAATCGTGCTGTGTCTACCAATTTGTAGGGCCAGATTTGTGCCACTGCTAATTTGCAGTTCGCATATTTTTGTCAGCGGAGGAAGTGTTAAAACTTCCTTCGTTCCTCCGTTTCCTATTAAAATTTCCGTTCCCGTTTTTATTCGGAGAACGGTTACTGCTCCCCATTGTATTGGTAGCCCGCCGAACCTCTGTGACTATTTTGTTTGCTGCTACAGCGATCGGCGTGGTAATCACTTCCTCTGTTCTGTCCACCTTTTCTGGGAGGGACTGTTTCCATTCGGACTTCTTTGCTTATTGTTACTATTGTTCGATCCTGGCCCACCATTGCCACATTCGCTTTGCCTGGCGTCTTATTGTATTAAATCTAATGAATCTATGGTGGCCATAAATTATTCGAGGTCCGTATCAGGCACATGATCAAGCTTTTTCCCTAATTGAAATTGGTAACTTGGCCTTTAATATACGCAGTACATCTCTCGGAAGCATAGGTTCGTCCCAGTATCGTGTCTTGTATAAATATCTTTCGAAGGATTTTCGAAGATTGCCTTGCCGGGGATTAAAAGGCTCAGGGTTATAGACCTGTTTTCTGAGTCGTTCTTGCACACATGACGACCAGAAACGAGCTAAAAACATCTTTTCAAAGTCTGTGTATACTTGACAATTCTCTGCAGCTTCCACTGCCCAAAGAGCTGCATCTCCGCTAATAAAAGAAATCACTGATTGTATTTTCTGGGCCGGCCTGTGTGGTCAAGTGGTTCTAGGCGCTTCAGTTTGGAGCCGCGCAACCGCTACGGTCGCAGGTTCGAATCCTGCCTCGGGCATGGATGTGTGTGATGTCCTAAGGTTAGTTAGGTTTAAGTAGTTCTTAAGTTCTAGCTGACTGATGACCTCAGCCGTTAAGTCCCATAGTGCTCAGAGGCATTTGTATTTTCTCTGTCCAGGAAAGAGGTAAAACATTTATAAAAGTCTTGATAAATATTAATGGGTGGATTGACCTCGGTTCATCAGTGAATATTTGGGACTGCCTGTGCTTGATAAGTGGCTCCTCATGTTTTACCTGTGAGACAGTTGGCACTGCACCCACGTCTGTCGCACCAACAATACTCCTATAACTGTACGATCTATTCTGCTGGGCATTATTGCAAGCCAAATTATAAATATAATTTTTTTTATATTTTCTTTTTGGTCTATTTCGTATCTGAACTTTGCACGCACAATACAGCTAACAGTACGCAGTATTAATTATGTCTCATATTTTACAAACTTTGCTTTTTTTATGTGCTAGGCATCTTTGTCCGTTATGTTAATTATGACCGCGCTCTTGCACATTCACCATATATATATATATATATATATATATATATATATATATATATATATATATATGGATCCTTTCTTTGCCAAGCCAAGACACCCAACACAAATAACTAGTGACACAAAATAAAACATACACGAGTTAGTAATAATTACATTTGAGATAGAAACATAGTTTAAAAACACACATCATGTGATTACGAGTGCCGGTGATTGCAATTCGTGGACAAATATTAGAAATAAAACAATGTTAATGGCGGTGTGCCACACACGTCCAATCTGTACAAGACCTATCAAACAAAAAGTCACCTATACTTTCGTCATCTGACGATCGTAATTCTTCCTCTGTTTTCCAGCGGCTGCAGGCAATGCTTGCACAGCCGTGGATTTCATCTGTGGTTTTTTAATATATCTTTACTACGACTTTTTCCTAAATAACCGCTCAGCGTGCAAATGTGCCTTTAAACTGCCCCGTGAGTTGCGAGGCGGAAGGTCACACCTGCAGGCGAGCAACTCACTCTAAAGCACATTGCATTAATACATATGCAAGTACAGATACGTAACATATACAATATACATGACATATACATACTATTGACATGAAATATGTTTGTCTTTGAATGTGGCGGGTGCGCCTTTATCAGTCTTACGTTGGTATCGTGCTCGTATCAGTTCTACGTTGACACTGCAGTTATGTGATATTCGCTATTTTTGACTTCATTAAAACAGCAAATACGAGTAGTTAATACTTCCAGCCAGAAGGCAAATACTTGTTTATAAATAATGATTAATGTATAATGAGGCGTTGCATGGCGACGGTGGAATTTTCTAAATAATGTAATTCGTCGTCTTTGGGCGGCAATATAAATAGAAAAATACGGATAGATATGCGATCCTTCACTATTTGGCTCGTTGGAGAACAAATGAAGACTTGAGCGCTAAAAAGACTTGTACTGTTTTTCTCAAGTAAGACGGACGGAGATTTGTGGCAGTCTGATCTAAATTTTTACTAAATGTATAAAAACGTGTTATGTCTAAGTTTGAGTGAAGTGTAAAGAACTGTTATAACTTACCGTGACGACGCACGAGCGACTCAAAGAAGACAATGGCTATATAAAAGAGCGCTCAATGGACATGATACGGACATCAAAATCTACCGTCATTGTAGTACTAAGCTTAAGGTACGATATATGTTTTAGTTATAATAAATATTTGTTCTGGGAACACTGAATCATTTAGCAGTGCTCATTCCTATTATCTCCTCAGTATTATTTTCATTTTAATTATGCATTTTGCTAATATTACAGACACCTAGATCAGCAGTTCAATGTGCGTGTTATATTGATAAAAAGAAAACTGTTTTATCGTCTTCTTGCATCAGCTTTAATATTGAATTTCCCTTTTGTGTGATGTTACAGTTGTTTCTGCGCCCTTAAGAACTTTCTGGTCCCTTAGGAAATTGTTTTGTCATAACAATAACTTCACAACTGGGTATGATCGTATCTACGATCATGAAGTAATTAGAAAGACGATAACGCAATTTCTTAATCAATAGCACGCTAGTTGTGATTGCCTCAAGCCACGCGAAACTGCAAGTAAAAATCTATTCACATCTCATAATGCAATATTTTATGACAATGGTCAATCCATGATTCTTACGCCAATTGTGATTGACAAAACAGTAAGCTAAATCTCAATTTCCAACTTTCCATTGAATAACAACATCACTTTTATTTTGTAAAATCACACTTGGCGCCCGAACAGGGACTTGACCAAAAATTAGTTCATATACTTGGAAAATTTTCTATGTGCTTGTGTTAATAAATGTTCTGTCGTTTCATATACACATCACCTCTCTGTGAGAAAGACACGAAATACGCTGGTCGATAACGCAGTTTAATTATCGAGAGAAAGGAAAAGAAAAGAGACGCGAATTTGCTGAGATAATATAGTGCAAACCAAGCCATCAAAAAGTAAGTCAGAATTTTGCATACGCAGTGTAGTGCTTCAGTAGCAACGTTGCTTTTCCAAGTCGATCCATATCCTTTCTATCTCCTTCCCGCTATAGAAAATCTGCTTTATTTTATCTTTCAAAGTAAAATTCTTCGTAGTCTGATGATAGAAATTATTTCTCCCCCATTGTTAGTATAGCTGTATTACATTTTCAACATGGTGGATAGTGTGTACAATTTGCAGTGAAGAGCATCTTCATTCATTTATCTGAAACGTTTAGGTTCCATCTTGTCTTCTCGCCAGATTGAATTTCATTTGTTGCTCACGCGAGAGTGGTGCTCTTAGCGGACTCACCACGTCACTGACAAACGACGAAAGCCTTGCGTAGCACGTGATTTACTGACGAAAATGGCAGATAGGAAACAGAGACAGGTGACAACAGGAGACGGGAGTGAAGACGTTAATAGTATTCCATACCCTTTACGATCGCGAACGGTAGGTTCCCGTGTGGAAACTGAACTAACCATGTCTGTAAGAGGGGAAAGTGACCCTAAAGTCCAAACTCTTCCCGCTGCAGCTACAAATGACCTCGGTGCGTTAATGGAAATGCTGCAACAACAGTTTGACGCAGTAAATGAGACTATAAAAACACAAAATGAGACTGTTAACGCCCGATTAGATGCTGTAAACGAATCAGTAAAAACACAAAATGAGACTGTTAACGCCCGATTCGATGCTGTAAGCGAATCAGTAAAAACACAAATTGAGGCTGTTAACGTCCGATTAGATGCTGTAAGCGAATCATTAAAAACACAGCTAGGCACAATCAAAACAGATCTGCATAAAGAAATTACGGCTGAATTAAATACCCATTTGGGTGAGGTGCAAACTAAGATCAGTGATCAAACTCAGAAAATGCAGAAACCGGTGAAAAGTGAAATAGCTGAAGTATCTGGAACATTAAACACAAAAATTCAGGCAGCTACCAAAGAAATAAACTCAGTTAGAAATGCAGTATCTGACATTGAAGGTGTAGTGGAGGATCTGTCGAGGCAGACAGACTCAATCCATATTGAAGAACAGGTTAAGAGCACCGTGAAAGCACACGCGGAGGCATTGTCGGAACACTACGGTGAATGGATAAAGGGTAAAGATATTTTTATCGAAAAGAAGGTCAGGGAGGAGCTTAGGGAGACTGTCAAGGATGTAACTTATGAAGTCTTAGCTGCTCCTGGTAAGTCGGGAGACACAGTGGTTTCTGAATTGGGACAGATTCGGAGGACACTTACACGGGATCTTCCCGAGTGGAAGCAGCAAGTAGTGGACGAAGTCAGAATGCTGAGAAACTGGGTAGAAAATCCGCACACGCATACGCAAACTATAGGGAACAACTCTTTAGACGGTGACGAATGTCAGTCAACTCCTTATAGTTAACCGCCTGATTACATGCAAAACAACAGTCCTGTTGAGCCCCGAGTGGGGAAAATAAATGATCCGCCCACAATTGTGAGTTTAATGCAAGAGGAAAGTGTGATTAAGCATCGCACTTTTCCTGTTTTTCATCCGCAGAAGCGAGAAATACACCCCATCGTGTTCCTAAAGAATTTTTCCGGCATATTTCCCAGGAGCTGGACAGACAGACAGCGTATTCAGTTCGTCACTGGCTTTATTTCTGGTGATGCAACATTATGGGGAACGGAAATGGTAGACACGTGTAGGAATTATGAAGAGTTTGAGAAAATGTTCTTGGCAAAATTTTGGAGTAATGGGGTGCAGCAAAGATTAAGGAAGAAAGGCTATGATAAAAAAGTAAACAAAGTTGTAAATTGCCATGTAGGTGAAAAGGTATTACTTAAGACTCATTTCAAGCCATCCTTAATATGTAAGAAAAATCGCAAGTGGCAACATATGTACCAAGGTCCTTACCTTATTTTACGGAAACCGCACATAGGGAGTTATTTATTAACTGACCCGGCTACGGGGAGAGTAAAAGGCTTATTTCACCACCGAGACTTAAAGAAATTTTATAATGGTAGTGGTTAAATACTGTCGTGGAAATGAGTTCTTGCTTACTGGAAATTTCCTTGTGTGAACTGTTAATGATAAGTATTGTGTTGAACAGCGCACTGACTACATGGTAACGGCTACTACATGTAAACTTTAAGTATTAAATGCTATGCATGGAAAAATTGTTTATAGTGATGGACATGAACTGATATTTCTTCAACAAGCTGAAGCAGGAAATTAAGGTTGCAGAAAGAATTTCAATTTAGCTTTAAGTTAGTATTAAAAAAAATGTGCTTGCGAGGTGATTGCCAGGATCTATATAAATATGTAAAGGTGAGAAATGGAGGAGGATGCGTAAATAAGCACTTCTCTGAAGGTACAAGAAGATTTATAGATTTCTTTTTAGTAATGTAAGTACTTGAAGTTCTGTTGTAAAAGCCCAAATTACCTGCTTAAAAAAAAGGTACATGTTCAAACACTCCAGACAGTGGACAGGAGTAGAAGAAATAGCTTAAAGTTCAGTTAAAGCGTGCTGTTAAATGGAAAAACAAGTGGTAACCCGCATGTGTTCACGCAAGGAGACAATAAGCTGTAGTAAACTAAGTTAGGTGAAATACAGTACAAATAGAGGCAAACCATGAAGCATCAATAATGTAGCGTAAGTACTCCACGAGGCCATTAATTGCTATGAAAGTAAACTATTTCCCTGTGATCTGAGCCCAATCTAAAGAGTATATGAGGAATGTTAGCTGACGAATTGATTCCAGTAGAGTCAAGGTACTAAATAACCACACAGCAAGCACCCTGTATCATAAATAAGTCCAAGTAAATATCTTCAGAAGATTTGTAGTGTAATCTAGCGACCATTCAATACCCTAATTGAAGGCTAATCTAAAGAACAAGGAATGCAGTGATGTTGTTGTTGTTGTGGTCTTCAGTCCTGAGACTGGTTTGATGCAGCTCTCCATGCTAATCTATCATGTGCAAGCTTCTTCATCTCCCAGTACCTACTGCAACCTACATCCTTCTGAATCTGCTTAGTGTATTCATCTATTGGTCTCCCCCTACGATTTTTACCCTCCACGCTGCCCTCCAATACTAAATTGGTGATCCCTTGATGCCTCAGAACATGTCCTACCAACCGATCCCTTCTTCTGGTCAAATTGTGCCACAAACTCCTCTTCTCCCCAATCCTATTCAGTACCTCCTCATTAGTTATGTGATCTACCCATCTAATCTTCAGCATTCTTCTGTAGCACCACATTTCGAAAGCTTCTATTCTCTTCTTGTCCAAAGTATTTATCGTCCATGTTTCACTTCCATACATGGCTACACTCCATACAAATACTTTCAGAAATGACTTCCTGACACTTAAATCTATACTCGATGTTAACAAATTTCTCTTCTTCAGAAACGCTTTCCTTGCCATTGCCAGTCTACATTTTATATCCTCTCTACTTCGACCATCATCAGTTATTTTGCTCCCCAAATAGCAAAACTCCTTTACTACTTTAAGTGTCTCATTTCCTAATCTAATACCCTCAACATCACCCGACTTAATTCGACTACATTCCATTATCCTCGTTTTGCTTTTGTTGATGTTCATCTTATATCCTCCCTTCAAGACACCATCCATTCCGTTCAACTGCTCTTCCAAGTCCTTTGCTGTCTCTGACAGAATTACAATGTCATCGGCGAACCTCAAAATTTTTCTTCTCCATGGATTTTAATGCCTACTCCGAATTTTTCTTTTGTTTCCTTTACTGCTTGCTCAATATATAGATTGAATAACATCGGGGAGAGGCTACAACCCTGTCTTACTCCCTTCCCAACCACTGCTTCCCTTTCATGTCCCTCGACTCTTATAACTGCCATCTGGTTTCTGTACAAATTGTAAATAGCCTTTCGCTCCCTGTATTTTACCCCTGCCACCTTTAGAATTTGAAAGAGAGTATCCCAGTCAACATTGTCAAAAGCTTTCTCTAAGTCTACAAATGCTAGAAACGTAGGTTTGCCTTTCCTTAATCTTTCTTCTAAGATAAGTCGTAAGGTCAGTATTGCCTCACGTGTTCCAGTGTTTCTACGGAATCCAAACTGATCTTCCCCGAGGTCGGCTTCTACTAGTTTTTCCATTCGTCTGTAAAGAATTCGTGTTAGTATTTTGCAGCTGTGGCTTATCAAACTGATTGTTCGGTAATTCTCACATCTGTCAACACCTGCTTTCTTTGGGATTGGAATTATTATATTCTTCTTGAAGTCTGAGGGTATTTCGCCTGTTTCATACATCTTGCTCACCAGATGGTAGAGTTTTGTCAGGACTGTCTCTCCCAAGGCCGTCAGTAGTTCCAATGGAATGTTGTCTACTCCCGGGGCCTTGTTTCGACTCAGGTCTTTCAGTGCCCTGTCAAACTCTTCACGCAGTATCGTATCTCCCATTTCATCTTCATCTACATCCTCTTCCCTTTCCATAATATTGTCCTCAAGTACATCGCCCTTGTATAGACCCTCTATATACTCCTTCCACCTTTCTGCTTTCCCTTCTTTGCTTAGAACTGGGTTTCCATCTGAGCTCTTGATGTTCATAAAAGTGGTTCTCTTATCTCCAAAGGTCTCTTTAATTTTCCTGTAGGCAGTATCTATCTTACCCCTAGTGAGATAAGCCTCTACATCCTTACATTTGTCCTCTATCCATCCCCGCTTAGCCATTTTGCACTTCCTGTCGATCTCATTTTTGAGACGTTTGTATCTCTTTTTGCCTACTTCATTTACTGCATTTTTATATTTTCTCCTTTCATCAATTAAATTCAATATTTCTTCTGTTACCCAAGGATTTCTACTAGCCCTCGTCTTTTTACCTACTTGATCCTCTGCTGCCTTCACTACTTCATCCCTCACAGCTACCCATTCTTCTTCTACTGTATTTCTTTCCCCCATTCCTGTCAATTGTTCCCTTATGCTCTCCCTGAAACTCTGAACAACCTCTGGTTCTTTCAGTTTATCCAGGTCCCATCTCCTTAAATTTCCACCTTTTTGCAGTTTCTTTAGTTTTAATCTACAGGTAATAACCAATAGATTGTGGTCAGAGTCCACATCTGCCCCTGGAAATGTCTTACAATTTAAAACCTGGTTCGTAAATCTCTGTCTTACCATCATATAATCTATCTGATACCTTTTAGTATCTCCAGGGTTCTTCCATGTATACAACCTTCTATCATGATTCTTAAACCAAGTGTTAGCTATGATTAAGTTGTGCTCTGTGCAAAATTCTACCAGGCGGCTTCCTCTTTCATTTCTTAGCCCCAGTCCATATTCACCTACTACGTTTCCTTCTCTCCCTTTTCCTACACTCGAATTCCGGTCACCCATGACTATTAAATTTTCGTCTCCCTTCACTATTTGAATAATTTCTTTTATTTCATCATACATTTCTTCAATTTCGTCGTCATCTGCAGAGCTAGTTGGCATATAAACTTGTACTACTGTAGTAGGTGTGGGCTTCGTATCTATCTTGGCCACAATAATGCGTTCACTAAGCTGTTTGTAGTAGCTTACCCGCGTTGCTATTTTCCTATTCATTATTAAACCTACTCCTGCATTACCCCTATTTGACTTTGTGTTTATAACCCTGTAGTCACCTGACCAGAAGTCTTTTTCCTCCTGCCACCGAACTTCACTAATTCCCACTATATCCAACTTTAACCTATCCATTTCCCTTTTCAAATTTTCTAACCTACCTGCCCGATTAAGGGACCTGACATTCCACGCTCCGATCCGTAGAACGCCAGTTTTCTTTCTCCTGATAACGACATCCTCTTGAGTAGTCCCCGCCCGGAGATCCGAATGGGGGACTATTTAACTCCGGAATATTTTACCCAAGAGGACGCCATCATCATTTAATCATACAGTAAAGCTGCATGCCCTCGGGAAAAATTACGGCCGTAGTTTCCCCTTGCTTTCAGCCGTTCGCAGTACCAGCACAGCAAGGCCGTTTTGGTTAATGTCAATCATCCAGACTGTTGCCCTTGCAACTACTGAAAAGGCTGCTGCCCCTCTTCAGGAACCACACGTTTGTCTGGCCTCTCAACAGATACCCCTCCGTTGTGGTTGTACCTACGGTACGGCTATCTGTATCGCTGAGGCACGCAAGCCTCCCCACCAACGGCAAGGTCCATGGTTCATGGGTGCTGTAATGAAAGAGGTTGAAATTTATATATGTGCCTATGTTTATTATGATAATTTTATTTACATGCAGATTTTATTGCAAAAATGTCTCCTAAGACACTCCTCTTATGAAATCCATTTTCCTTGTGCCCGTTCCTTTTGATCCTGGTTCATTAACCCAGACCAAGGGTCGACTTGTAAAAGGCACGTGTGCTTCGAGGCAAAGCAGTGCTTATGAGAAATGAGCCACGTAGCGTGATGAACTTCGCTAGCTTTGGTAATGTTTGTTATGGACCGGTTGCGTGAACCCAGTGAACTGTTGGTAATTCCATTCATGCGAAAAATAGTAGACACGCGTTACCCTATTCTTTTTTAACAGAGAACGATTGCTGAGTACATGAAGCGAAGAGGGAGACCTATTGTTATCCAGTCTGCCCTCAAATATAAAAAAAGTTTGGCAAGTACAAAGGAAAGCACAAAAGAAAAAAAAAGATTCAGCGTTAAATGCGTACTCGTTAAGTAGTAGATATGCTGCGTGGCAGTAGAAAATGATCTTGGGTGCACTAAAGCACTAAAGAATAAATGCAACGAGTGTTGCGAAATCTGTAGTTTTCATAATGAGGAGATGAGCCCTTAAAAGAAAGTTTGAAAGAATATTTTTAGGTTCACTAGTGAAAGTAAACCTTGAGATATAAAGAGTCCATTCATAAAGCAGTTGTTCACTGGACTTAACAAAAGGAGTGACCATTAATTGTAAATATTAGCTCGTAAGTGATATTTTGTAAATAGTAGAATATAAGTCTTTCTGTACCAATGGAGGAAACCTGCAAAATTGATTGTTTTGTAAATGAACTCTATCGGCGAAGGAACTAAGCACGAATGCTGTGTGAAGATGCACACAAAAGTGCGACGTGCATAATAAAAATAACTGTTCACTGTACATTAGTGGTAGTGTTGTACTGCAAGTGTAAAAAGAAGTCAAGGCTACGACAACAGGTGCAACGCAAAGTTCAGTGTTGTTCTAAGTGGAGCGACAGCTAAAACATTCGTCGTCACTTACCCGTGAGCCTCATGGGAGGCAGTTGACAGAGAAGTATGGAGGCAGCTTCAGTGTCCGGCTCCTCCGATGGAAAACGCGCGCGAGGTGTTTGTATCGATGCACTCGTGTGATACGAAGTTCACAAAAAAAAGGAGCAATCGACGACCAGCAGCTCTGTTGCAGCCTGAGCGCGAACGGATACTGAGTATTGGAGCTCGCGCAACACTGTGCAGCCGCTGTGAGTGGCTGACGTGTGGGTGACGAAACAATCCAAACTATAAACTGCTAACCGCCATGACTTCCATCGTACATACTGGAGGAAAGACATTTGTACACTTGTGTGACTACATTTTCATACGTAAATTAAGCAATTTTCTTGAGTTGAAGTTAAGATGAGTGAGAAGTAGATTGTTAGATTACTCAGGCCTTAAAGCCATTAATACCGGCACTCCTGAACACTGCTAAAATGAATTATAATCCTGTCTCTTGATGGACAAAGAAAATGAATGTGCACTATAGGAAGACCCTAAACTCCAGACCAGTCCCGATCCTTAACAAATGTATCCAATAAGTTGTAAGTTATACTAATAATTTTCCGCTTCTTCTGTTTCATATTGTAAATAAAAACCCGGGAAGCCACTTGAATTCCTGGCACCACAGTGGAAAGGACAGATGGACTGCATGATGAACGCCGTAGACAGCTGACATAGAAAGTGAAAGCATCACGAGGTGTAGTGCTACGTTATTAAACTGTAATTGAACCACAATGAGTCAACAGATGCTCGAACATTGTCCACTCTAGTTTAGTGACAATAAGCACTCACTGCACTCATCTGTTAGTTGCTAAGCTCAAGAGAATGTAAATTCTGAATTATATCCCCTGAAGTGAGAAACGATCGTTCACTTATTGTTATAAGCAAACATGGACCAAACTTATATATGCACGTAAATGTGAATCTTGCTATTAAGGAATGAAGTGACTGATGAACAGAGAGTGAAAAACTTTATTTTGAAAAATGATAAATGTCAGATATATGTTTATAAATGTAATTTCAATTTATGTACATAGTACGCCAGTAACATTATGTAAATGTCACACCAATAATCACGAATATCTCATGAGGACATGAGGATCGAGGTAATCCTTCGGCATTCCCTCTCTCCTCATGGGAGGCAATGTGATATTCGCTATTTTTGACTTCATTAAAACAGCAAATACGAGTAGTTAATACTTTCAGCCAGAAGGCAAATACTTGTTTATAAATAATGATTAATGTACAATGAGGCGTCGCATGGCGACGGTGGAATTTTCTAAATAATGTAATTCGTCGTCTTTGGGCGGCAATATAAACAGAAAAATACGGATAGATATGCGATCCTTCACTATTTGGCTCGTTGGAGAACAAATGAAGCCTTGAGCGCTAAAAAGACTTGTACTGTTTTTCTCAAGTAAGACGGACGGAGATTTGTGGCAGTCTGATCTAAATTTTTACTAAATGTATAAAAACGTGTTATGTCTAAGTTTGAGTGAAGTGTAAAGAACTGTTATAACTTACCGTGACGACGCACGAGCGACTCAAAGAAGACAATGGCTATATAAAAGAGCGCTCAATGGACATGATACGGACATCAAAATCTACCGTCATTGTAGTACTAAGCTTAAGGTACGATATATGTTTTAGTTATAATAAATATTTGTTCTGGGAACACTGAATCATTTAGCAGTGCTCATTCCTATTATCTCCTCAGTATTATTTTCATTTTAATTATGCATTTTGCTAATATTACAGACACCTAGATCAGCAGTTCAATGTGCGTGTTATATTGATAAAAAGAAAACTGTTTTATCGTCTTCTTGCATCAGCTTTAATATTGAATTTCCCTTTTGTGTGATGTTACAGTTGTTTCTGCGCCCTTAAGAACTTTCTGGTCCCTTAGGAAATTGTTTTGTCATAACAATAACTTCACAACTGGGTATGATCGTATCTACGATCATGAAGTAATTAGAAAGACGATAACGCAATTTCTTAATCAATAGCACGCTAGTTGTGACTGCCTCAAGCCACGCGAAACTGCAAGTAAAAAACTATACACATCTCATAATGCAATATTTTATGACACTGGTCAATCCATGATTCTTACGCCAATTGTGATTGATAAAACAGTAAGCTAAATCTCAATTTCCAACTTTCCATTGAATAACAACATCACTTTCATTTTGTAACATCACAAGTTGTCGCGCTTGCGCAGTCGCGCGTATTTCAGCAGTTGCGCGGCGGTTGCTTAGCGAAGTTCGTCATACGTCATATTGTTTATTATTATTTCGTGCGTTCGTCTGCACTACTGGTCGTTATGACAACATTTACCATCAAGAATTTGGTAATGTGGATTTACATTTGAAACAGGTATAGAAACCTATAGTTACAACATGTGCAAACATTAAATTACAAGTTCTTATTGTTCATTGTCTCTTTCACACAGTGTTGCGCTTGTAATGTCCTTTTGTTTCAGATATAATGTTTTTGCTCGACGTGTCGTCGTTCACAGTTCTATGAATCGACAATATAACATTGTGAAGGTGAGCATTGCTTTTTGGCAGATCAATGTTACAGTCCACAGTTTTAACATAAATGTAGTTGCATGTGCTTGATTATTCGCAGCACAGTTTATATTTGTCCTGATATCACTTTTTTTTCACTAGGTTGTACGTCATCTGATAGAAGACTGGAAAATTCCCATTTTACAGCATGAATTGGTGAAGGCATGGAAGCAGGACCTCGTGCTGGCGTCGTTCCTCGTTCTACCAGGTAAGAGTGTCCGTCTTTTCCGAGAACGTTATGCTCCCTGAGGACCCGTCCAAAATTCCTCCACCCGTCGAGTGGTCTTCCTCGCGTTGGAAGAAGGTGACCATAGGTACAGTAGGGAACCACTTCATGCTATACAGATTTCCGGAGATGCAACGTAGTAAATGTCAATTTGCGATGCACTCAAAAGTGTCGGAGCACTTCACTATCACAGTTTTTTACTACAAGTGTCTACTGACATGGCTCCACACACAATTCATAATACGATTTTGTATTTACAGTTTGTAAACAAATTCTCGAACACAAATAGTTCATCGTGTCTCTATACATTGCAGTATATGTTGAATAGTTTCCTTTTCTGTGTGTTGAATGGCACACCAGTTTCTCGTGGTTACAAGTTTAGTGACGTACAGAGAACGTCCAGAAATAGTTTCTGGTTATACAGATCACATAAGTTTCTCATATGTTCACATTTTACAAGTACAGGTATTGTACACAAATGAGCATACATTGCTTCAGTTTTACACAAAATACAGGTGTACGGAAATGTGTTACAAATAAGTTCTTTTACATACATACGTATAAAGATGTTACATTTTGGCTTTTACACAAATATCACAACATATTTCTCGTGTTGTTTTACAAGCACGATTGGTTAAATAAAAACACTTTCAAATAGTTTTACATGAATTATACAATCATGACAGGTTTAAATTTTGTGTTTTGCGTCGTGAAAATGATGTCACCTGAAATAAAAAATGGTTAGACACGACATCTCACACCAGCATTAAGACCAAGCACATGTCTACTAATAGGCAAAAGCATGAGCTAATATCAGTCTCAATTATATATATATATATATATATATATATATATATATATATATATATATATATATATATATATATATATACTCCTGGAAATTGAAATAAGAACACCGTGAATTCATTGTCCCAGGAAGGGGAAACTTTATTGACACATTCCTGGGGTCAGATACATCACATGATCACACTGACAGAACCACAGGCACATAGACACAGGCAACACAGCATGCACAATGTCGGCACTAGTACAGTGTATATCCACCTTTCGCAGCAATGCAGGCTGCTATTCTCCCATGGAGACGATCGTAGAGATGCTGGATGTAGTCCTGTGGAACGGCTTGCCATGCCATTTCCACCTGGCGCCTCAGTTGGACCAGCGTTCGTTCTGGACGTGCAGACCGCGTGAGACGACGCTTCATCCAGTCCCAAACATGCTCAATGGGGGACAGATCCGGAGATCTTGCTGGCCAGGGTAGTTGACTTACACCTTCTACAGCACGTTGGGTGGCACGGGATACATGCGGACGTGCATTGTCCTGTTGGAACAGCAAGTTCCCTTGCCGGTCTAGGAATGGTAGAACGATGGGTTCGATGACGGTTTGGATGTACCGTGCACTATTCAGTGTCCCCTCGACGATCACCAGTGGTGTACGGCCAGTGTAGGAGATCGCTCCCCACACCATGATGCCGGGTGTTGGCCCTGTGTGCCTCGGTCGTATGCAGTCCTGATTGTGGCGCTCACCTGCACGGCGCCAAACACGCATACGACCATCATTGGCACCAAGGCAGAAGCGACTCTCATCGCTGAAGACGACACGTCTCCATTGGTCCCTCCATTCACGCCTGTCGCGACACCACTGGAGGCGGGCTGCACGATGTTGGGCGTGAGCAGAAGACGGCCTAACAGTGAGCGGGACCGTAGCCCAGCTTCATGGAGACGGTTGCGAATGGTCCTCGCCGATACCCCAGGAGCAACAGTGTCCCTAATTTGCTGGGAAGTGGCGGTGCGGTCCCCTACGGCACTGCGTAGGATCCTACGGTCTTGGCGTGCATCCGTGCGTCGCTGCGGTCCGGTCCCAGGTCGACGGGCACGTGCACCTTCCGCCGACCACTGGCGACAACATCGATGTACTGTGGAGACCTCACGCCCCACGTGTTGAGCAATTCGGCGGTACGTCCACCCGGCCTCCCGCATGCCCACTATACGCCCTCGCTCAAAGTCCGTCAACTGCACATACGGTTCACGTCCACGCTGTCGCGGCATGCTACCAGTGTTAAAGACTGCGATGGAGCTCCGTATGCCACGGCAAACTGGCTGACACTGACGGCGGCGGTGCACAAATGCTGCGCATCTAGCGCCATTCGACGGCCAACACCGCGGTTCCTGGTGTGTCCGCTGTGCCGTGCGTGTGATCATTGCTTGTACAGCCCTCTCGCAGTGTCCGGAGCAAGTATGGTGGGTCTGACACACCGGTGTCAATGTGTTCTTTTTTCCATTTCCAGGAGTATATATATATATATATATATATATATATATATATATATATATATATATATATATATATATACACTCGCACTCGCGACACGAGTGTACGTGTGCCTCGTAAGCATGGCCTTAACTGCTTGTAAGTATGCATGTTCAGTGGTGAGATGCGTATCTATCCGGTTTCTAGATGAAAATCTCAGCTGTAAAATAATTAAGTCTTTTACGTCAATCAGTCGTTAGTAGTTGAATACTGACGGTGCAGATAGTCAATCTCGTAGGCTGAAAATATATCTTCTTCAGACCTGTTTTAAAATTAATGTATAATTTACTTTAAAGTTTTAATGTGGCTACTGTAAGTATTCAGCGAAGACGAATCTCTTCTTTCCCCTTCTGCTGCTAACACAAACAACCGAAATAAAATTCTTATACTACGTAGCTTCTCTGTGGAAGTACTGTGAGGTACGTGCGTTTGATAGTCGTGTATAACTTAAGCATGATCTATAGGTGTGTCTATCGTTGAGCATAGTATACTTTTAGATCACGGTGAGCATATAGTCCAATAGTTTTGTTTGTCTTAGGATGCTGCAGTAGATATGCATTGGGATGTGGAATGCTGGTGATATTAGGACCATCGTACAGCAGATGCCACTTCGCGTTGCGCCGCTGAAGAGCTGATGATTTATGGTGAGTACGCACAAGTACCTTCGTACCTAATCTGTACTGTTGCTTCCTTTTGATAGTGCGCGCATAAGCTTTGTTTCTTCTATCGGCTTCCGCAGTCAGCGTCGCGCAAACTTATCCTACCTTTTCTTCGGGGGTTGCATGCTGAAAATAAAATTTAGACAGTGGTATTGTCCAATCGTTCTCTTCTTTACGATCGAACATGAGTTCCATAGATGTTGAGTTTATTGTGTACCTCCTCGAATAACGACAAGTATGTTACCCAATTGGTGTGCTTATTAGAAATGTAAGTCCTCATGAATCGGTTAACCTCACGGAACACGCGTTTGGAGGGATCACTTTGTGGATTGAACCTGGAAATTAATATATTTTTAATGCTATAGTCTTTTAGAAATTTTCGCCACTTGTATCCAGTATAATATGCGGCATTGTCGGATAGAATGGCATTTGGTTTTCTCACGTGAGGAATGTAGTTGCATGAGAAACGTCGGATGATGGTTGTAGCAGTAGCTGATCTTGTGGCATACAGTTTAACGTGTTTGGTGAATAGATCATAAAATGCGAAGATGTATTTTACACCTCCACTGCTTGTGAGATGTGGACCACTTATGTCAGTACTTGCCATTTCTAAAGGTTCGCTGAGTAAAATGGAATGTAGATCAGTTTTTGTGGATACGTTCAACGGTTTAGATTTCTGGCAGATCACACACGTCTTGAGTACACTGTGGATCTTACGTCTCATATTACAAAAATAACAATAGGTTCAGAGTTTTGCTAAGCACTTCTTGGTACAATAATGAGCCCAAACAAAATGTGTGTGCCAAATTAGGCACACCAAGTAGTGGCTTTAGGATGTCGGCGATAAAATAACACATCATTATGTATTAAATATCGGTTTGATAGAGGATGGTCAGGTTCATTCGTGAGTAAAATTCTTACCTTGTTCCAGTGCGGATCGGATTTTTGCAATGTTGACATATTTCTGCATAAGTCAGTATAGTATTGGTGATATTGTTTATCCTGCATAAGAAATATTCTGTAGTCATTTACATTCTACAGGTCGGAATTACTCTGATTCAAACCTTGTGATAGGCGAGACAAATCGTCGGCTATGTCGTTGTCTTTTCCCTTTATGTGTACAATTTCAAAAGAATAATTCTGTGGTGATAGAGCCCAACGTGCTAATCTGGGATGTACTAGCTTACAGGTTAACAAAAATGTGAGAGCTTGGTGGTCAGTATAAATCTTTGTGTGCTTACCATGTAAATAATAATTAAATTTCATGAACTCCTACACTATAAACAGTGTTTCAAGTTCGGTGGTAGAGTATGACCGTTCACATTCACTAAGTGTGCGGCTCGCAAAACTAGTAATTTTCACCAGTTCATGCTCTCCATTCTTTACAACTTGAAATAAACAATAGCCTAATCCATTGGATGCGGCATCACAACACATACAAAAATCTAAATTAAAATCAGGATGTTCCAGAATGTTTGCATTGACTAATGCATGCTTAATACTATCGAAATCTTTCTGTCACTGATCAGACCATATTCATATCTGGTTCTTTTTTAGAAGGTTGCAGAGATGTTTGCTGTTTAAAAGTTGGTGTGGTACAAATCGTCGGAAGAAAGAACAGAGTCCAAGAAAAGATTTCAATTGTTTTCTAGTCCGTGGACCAAGAAAATTACTGATTGCGTCTAATTTGCTTGGATCAGGATGTATACCTTGAGCATTAATAATGTGTCCAAGATACTTGATTTCTCTGCAAGCAAATTTCGATTTTTTGAGATTAGCTGTCAATCCAGCTTGTGCAAATTTGTGCAGAATCCTTTGTAAGGTGTCGATGTGTTCGGACCATGTTTTGCTGGCTATGAGCAAGTCATCTCCGTAGTGAGTGACCGACTCACCTAATTCGACACCAAGTACTGTGTCTAAAGCGGCGATAAACACGCCTGAACTGACGTTCAGTCCGAAGGGAAGAACGCGAAATTGATAAGTTAGCCCTCCAAATAAGAAAGCAGTATATTTTCTACAATGTGGGGTGAGCAGGGCTTGCCAGAATGAATTTGTCAGGTCTACGCTAGAAAAATACCTAGAATCTAAAATTTTTGGAGCTGCTCTTCTAAATTATCTGGTCGTGTGCGGACTGGTAAAATAATTCCATTAATTGCACGAGCGTCCAGAACAACTCTGATACTTTTGTGGCGCCGATGAGATCGACACCAGTATCAACCTGAGCATCATCTTTGAACCTAGCGAAACATTATCTTTGTGTAGTTCCGCCATCCAGTTCTCTGTAAGCCTTACTTGTGTGAAGAGGTAAATAAATGAACTCTTGATTATAAGGTGTTGTTTGGTGTATCTCACCCGAGCATCCACCTCGCTTCCATTGGGTTTCTTTGTGACAAGTAAAGGACTGCAATAAGATGACGTAGAAGGTTCAATAATTTTCCACTGTAGCATTTGCTTCAACTGGTGCCATACTGCGGGGCGTTGTGACAGTGGCACATTATATGTTTTGTGGAAGAAAATCTGGTGAGGCTTAACTTCTATCTTATAAATGTATGTGTTGATCACACCTGGTCGTTTGCTGAAAACCTGTATATCTTTAGAAAAAACATCAAAGATTTCATTGCGTTCATCTTGTGTGACAACTGTGGTTTGTGACAACTTATCACTAATTAAAACTTTAAGATCCTCGATCTCGAGATCAGGTGCGTGTGTGTGTGCATCAACTTCACCAGTGTCGTGTATTAATTGAATCTTGTACCCAGTACAAGATTTTTCATGGTTTAGAGTTCTCATATCCAGATCAATTGAAATTTCACTGCCCTCATCTCTAAGTGTGTATTTACGTTTGGAGAAGTCAGTTGTGCTGTCCTCACATGAAATATCTAAACCTAATATGCAATTTGTAACCAGGTTTTGGACGACTAGGATTGGCCATTCTATGGTTCCATTACCTACCTTTACAGTCACAAATACCTGTTTCTTAACTCTAAAAGACTTACTACCTACGGCAGTTAAAATTTTGCAATTGTGGACAGGATACTCTGGCACACGTTCAAATTCACACATCCTCTTATAAAAATCATATGATAAGACACTAATAGCCGCTCCTGTGTCCAGAATAATTGTAGTAGGAATACAACCTCCAACACCATTGGTTGAGGCTAAGACAATTTCACTAGTTGATGAACGACAGACATTGCGTGTTCTCTTGCAGGAGTTCATCTGATAAATTCTCATCGTGATTGTATCTTACAAGTAATAGTGGTTGCTGTACGCAACTGTTTGGTACATGTTCTTCGTGTGTTTGCAAAGTAGGTGTGTCAAATAGATAATTTAGATCGAAGTCGCCCCCCATTTATTCCACAGTGACGACGTGGGGCACAGTTGCGACTGTTCTTAGTTTGACGTCACATTTGTGGTGTGTGTAGACACTGTCGGAGTTGTATCATTAGCTACTTCAATTACGTTTACGATCGGGTGCTGTCTGTACCAGTCTCCGAGCTGTTGTGTTCATTGCACTTTTGTGTTTGGACTCGCCTGCGGGTTTGTAGCTGCGTTCATGTTTTGTTTTTGCATTTGCGGCGGCGAATGCCATTGGCCTGTGTTGTTCTTTCGCTGCGGTAGTGTCGGAATATTTTGACATTGAGCAGCTTAGTAGTTGTGTAACCTCCCCACAAAAATTATTATTAATTAGTGTAACCTCAAAACAGAATTATTCCTAAACCTCTCAACAGCAAATATTATAATTATGTCATTCACATTCAGTGTAACATCCCAATAAAAAAATAAATTCAGTAAACTGGTAATAATACAATGCAACTAACCTCTCAATTAAATTGCCGCTCACTTATGACTTTTCAATAATTCACTGTGAATTTAACCTGGTAAATTTTGGACGACAGCAGTGCTGCGTCATGGCCCTGAAAGATCATTCTGAATAAAAAAAGAGAAAAATTCTTACCTCAATGAAGTCGCCGGATAACGCATATATATCTGCTCTTACAATAAATTTTTCTGGCACAGCCCTGTGCAATGCAGGCCGATAGATTCGTGATTTATGAAAGGGAAACAACTGATTTTTTTTTATTTTTTGCAATAATCGGGACGATCATGGATTGGAGAAATTAGTAAATTCTTTAAATTGAAATGAATGATTGTTAAAAATTACTTTATATCAGAAAGATTATTATTAGGACATTTTTAAAACATCTACATGGGAATTGAGATGACATTACTAAATATGCGCGAGGCTGCTTTTTACCTTATACAATAATACTCAGGCTCCGGCATCACTGCACCGCGACCGGCCACCCAACACGATACACCAGACCAGAGCAGACTCCAGACTAGCAACAACTTACTGCTACAGCTACACAGTTCCTACTGCAGTCAACACTGCTCTCTGGTCAGAGATTCTATTATACCTTGCATATTGCAGGCAGCACATGAGCAATACATCGAAATTACATCTGCTCGGACCTCTTACATAACCCTCCACTGGGGGGGGGGGGGGGCAAAAATTTGGCAGCGATGGTGAGTCAATTGGACTTGCCATGAGCAACAAATTTTTCTAAAATCTACTTAATTAACTAAGTTTACAGACACAGAGTATATATATATATATATATATATATATATATATATATATATATAAGTGCAGAACATGAAATGAAATACAGTGCACATGTACTGAGTACAGAACATATCAAGAAATGACAAAATGTATATGCAATGAGTACAAAACATATTAACAAATGACATAAAGTGCACACGCACTGTATATGTCTCTACCATTTTACAAGAACTAGGATACGCAATGAGTACAAAACATATTAACAACTGACATAAAGTGCACACGCACTGTATATACAGGGTGACTCAAAAAGAATACCACAACTTTAGGAATTTAAAACTCTGCAACGACAAAAGGCAGAGCTAAGCACTATCTGTCGGCGAATTAAGGGAGCTATAAAGATTCATTTAGTTGTACATTTGTTCGCTTGAGGCGCTGTTGACTAGGCGTCAGCGTCAGTTGATGCTAAGATGGCGACCGCTCAACAGAAAGCTTTTTGTGTTATTGAGTACGGCAGAAGTGAATCAACGACAGTTGTCCAGCGAGCATTTCGAACGAAGTATGGTGTTAAACCTCCTGATAGGTGGTGTATTAAACCTGAACGTCAACTACCCGAGGCGATGGATCGGCCGCCAGGGAGCCCGTGACAGAGCACTTCATCACTGGCCTCCAAGAAGCCCTGATCTTACCCCCTGCGATTTTTTCTTATGGGGGTATGTTAAGGATATGGTGTTTCGGCCACCTCTCCCAGCCACCATTGATGATTTGAAACGAGAAATAACAGCAGCTATCCAAACTGTTACGCCTGATATGCTACAGAGAGTGTGGAACGAGTTGGAGTATCGGGTTGATATTGCTCGAGTGTCTGGAGGGGGCCATATTGAACATCTCTGAACTTGTTTTTGAGTGAAAAAAAACCTTTTTAAATACTCTTTGTAATGATGTATAGCAGAAGGTTATATTATGTTTCTTTCATTAAATACACATTTTTAAAGTTGTGGTATTCTTTTTGAATCACCCTGTATTTTTTACCATTTTACAAGAACTAGGAAAGGAAAGGAAAGGATTGCATCATGGTTGTAGCACAGTAGGTTGCACGTAGCTGCACTGAAAGTCCATATCTTTCTACAGAAGCACAACACCAAGTGAGACAACCTGAAGTTCTCTTCCCTGAAGTATTAGTGTAGCCAAGACACTGAAATGTCGAATTAATATTCAATGTTATCATTTTGGTAGTACATTAGGTACACCAAACAGTGGGACCATAATAACATCTCCATCGTTCAAGGTGGTGGACAGCATGATGTGTCAATACCACATTCTTGTAGAATCCATACTCTTTCACCAACGTAGAATTAGTGCAAAATCCAAATATAGTTCTCCATGATCATGAGGATGGACGGGACAAACGGATATTGCAGTAATTTCTGGTAATTAGGTCGGAAGGTGAAGGACATTAAGTTTTATGCTAGTCATCATTGAGAATTACACTAGTCTATCAACCGATTTGAGTAACTGTTGGCACTCATTGCCTAGTTACTAAACATTTCTGTACTATGTATGGAGTATTACAGAACATTATTCATAAGTCATTTAATTACAGTAAATATTGGCACTCACTGGCCAGTTACAAACCATTTTTATGCATTATTCAGAAGTTATCATTCAAAGCAAGAGTTAATTAATGGCATAGCATTTACATAATTCATCTAGTTATAGTAATCATTGTCACTCATTGGCCAGTTACAAACCATTTTTATGCATTATTCAAAAGTCATCATTCAAAACAGGAGTTTGTAGCATCAAGCTACTGGTATTCATATATAAGCATGTAAGTGACATAAGACAAATTTAAAATATAAGAAACAGTGGCATTCATTGGCCAGTTACAAAGTATTCATATAGTTTTATAAAACATTATTCAGTATTATTCAGAAGTCATCATTCAAAATGAGAGTGAATTATTGGCATAGCATTTATAGAGTATAACAAAAATATTATTTACAGAAATTATTGGCATAGCATTTATGCATTATTACAAAACATCATTCAGTATTACTCAGAACTCATCATTCAAGTGACATAGGACATATTTAAAATGTAACACTATGTAACTATTAGTCAAGCTCTGTGGTCCAATAATACATAGACATAATGGATTCAATACATCTGAGGAATCTGCATTATATTTAGTACTATAAATATCTCTTAAACTAGTAGCATTATTTGGGACTGGTAATACCTTTTTTTGTGCTAGTAATGTATTGCGTTAGGATCGATAATTAATTGCTGGGGCATGAAAATATTTGCTTTTGACTTATTGCTGCAAATAAAGATTAATAACGTCATTCGTCATGAGTCAGCTGTAGCAAGGTTATGAAACAAGTAGAGTATATGTGATCACATTCATGAATGACACACACAAATGGGTAAAAAAAATGCAAGTACTAGAAAAGGTTTAATGACTAACTGCTTATAGCACATTAATTTCATGAATAGCTTCTCCTGGAAAAAATACAAAATGGATTATTGAGCTGAAAGAAGAAACGCATATTATGCTGAAAAGTAGTGAACTTCGAATTAACAGGTAATGAAACGTGTACTCAATATGTATGTACTCTAGCTGTCGGTTCCAAAACTTTTAGTCATTATACCATGCGACATAAGACATGTTGTCAAAACGAACTGCGACAAATACTTAAATAACTACATAGAATTTCTTAACTAACAGTAAATATAAAAACTTCATCATTATCCTCACCTGCAAAGAAAAACTTTATTATTCATATTACCATAACTTCATCACTATCATCAGATCCAAAGAAAAAACTTCATTATTCATATTAGCATATTCTTCATATAATTATTCATCATCATTCATTATCATCTGCAAAAAAGACACTTCATTATTCACATTCATATTACCATTTACTTCATACAACTATTCATAGTATAGAGTTTCGTATTTCTAGCATATTTCATCACTAAAACTAAGATGTGTAGTTCTGTCTGACAGCCTGCATCAATCGCCTCGTATTCTGAAAGAAAAATAATTAGTTACGACTGCTATCATACGATGTGTATAGTATATTCTTGTCAATGCTTGTTAATTCTGATCCATTTACTCTTCATGACATGGTATTGCATTTTCTTTCGTTCATTCCGAAGGTGAAATTCCCATTTCATAGTAATTCACTGTGGTTTGTTTAAGTTATTTCTTTTACACGTTATTGCTTTCTGAAAATGATGAATAAGGATTAATATCTTGCATTTAAATCATATACTCATTAAATAAAAAATTGCTTCTAGTGATATAATTAAGCATACAGCATAGCATGACAGAAAACGTATTATGTCAAAAACATGGACAGTTTTCAAGTGCAAAAAATGTACACACAGTATCATAATGTAATGGCAAAAACTGTAGAATAGTCAAGATATTGAGATATCATAAGGAAAAATGTCAAAGTCAACTGGTGTTTGTTATATCTTAAAGATTTCGTAGTGCATACAAACAAAACAGGAAAACAATCATACATACATGGAAAATGGAAAATGTGCACGGTCTGATATATAACGACAAGAAAAGCGACCTGCTAACCTTACCTTGCCGGGCACTTTCCAAGAAAAAATATGATAATCATCAGTAAGTAGTCACATAGATAGAATTGCATAATTGGTCATAAAATATGTAAGTTTATCTGGAAAAATGTGCACGGTCTGATGTGTAACGACAAGAAAAGCGACCTGCTAACATTACCTTGCCAGGCACTTGCCAAGAAAAATATGATAAACATCAGTAAGTGTTCATATAAATGTAATTGCATAAGTGGTCATATAAAAATCACGAAATGGCATCACAGTGTGATAAATCATAGAGTATGTTCATTCAGTAAAGGGTTTAATATTGGGGACATGGTGATTGCCTTTGCTTTTTCTGGTTCTCAAAGTTTCGACGTGTACTACATTGGGGTGAGGAATGCTGCGAATTCGATATGGACCTGCGTATAGAAGCTCAAATTTACTACATCTACTCTTTCCTCTGTTGGATAAATAATGTGTGCGTACTAATATCTTCTGTCCAATGTGAAAGTCACGGCGTGTACAAACCTGTTTTTGCTGTCTTCTCCTGCGCTCTGCGGCACGTTTGATGTTGTTGAGTGCAATGTCAATTATTTCATGGTGGCGTAGTCGACGAGATGTAGGAAAGGATACTAATTCTTTAATTTTGTTAGGTGGTTCAACTTTTTTCAATATAACAGTCGGAGATAGCATAGTAGATTCATTTGGTATGGAGTTAATTACATCCTGGAATGAGAGTATGTGTATGTCCCAGTCAATATGTTTTTTATGGCAGTATATTCTACACAGTTTACCAATTTCTTTCATTAGACGTTCACAAGGATTCGAAGAAGCCTGATACCCGGATATATAGATCGGAGAAATGTTTCTTGTTCGTAACATACGTGTCCACATAGCAGATCGAAACTGTGGTCCATTGTCGGAAATTACTTTCAATACATGCCCTACATGAAATAAAAAATGTTTTATAAATGCATTCGAAACAGATCTAGCAGTAGCTTTGTGTAACGGAGTGAAGGTAACAAATTTCGAAGTGAGTTCAACAGCGACAAAGATGTAGCAAAAACCTCTATTAGTTCTGGGAATCGGACCAAAAATGTCTACAGCGGCCATGTGTCTCAATTTAACAGGTACAATGGGATGTAACGGAGGAATATGTGAAGTCGTGTATGACTTAGCTTTCTGGCAGATTTTACATGGCGCTAAAACTCGTCGAATACGTTTCTCCATGTTGGCACAATAACAGTTCTGTCTCAGTATAAGAAAACATTTTCTGGCTCCATAATGTGCGTAACTTAAGTGAGTATACCAAATTAATTTGTTAACAAGTTCGTCAGGAATGCATAGTAACCAGTTGTTGCTGTCAGGGTGCGAGCGGCGAAACAGAATATTATTGCGTACAGTGTAATGGTTTCTGATGGTAACATTATTCCTATCTTGCCAAAGGTGTTTAATTTCTTTCCACACGTTGTCTTTGCTCTGGTCCTGTGCTATGTCTCGTAATCATGCCGAAATAAAATTTTCGAATGCAACTTGTTGAATATACATGACGCTAAAATTTGCTTGGCAGAAGTTGATACGAAGTCTTGCTGATTGTTACTGAGAGAACGGGATAGTGCGTCTGCTACAATATTTTGCGTACCGGGAATGTGAACAATTGTAAAATTAAATTCCTGTAAATAGAGTTTCCATCTCCTTAACCTGTCGTGTTTAAATTTTGCTAAAAGTAAAACCTGTATAGCTCTATGACTTGTGTAAACGGTCGTATGTCTTCCATAAACAAAATGCCTAAATCTCGTAAATGCCCATACAACGCATAATGTTTCAAGTTCTGTAACAGAATAATTCCGTTCATCAGATGACAGAATGCGACTCGCAAACGCGATGTTTTTAATTATTGTACAACCATCTTCTTCAATTTCCTGAAAAATGTGTACGCCTAAAGCGGTGTTAGAACTGTCGGTGGCAATGGAAAAATTTCTAGTAAGATCTGGGTGTGATAAAAGAGGTGCATTCAACAAGGCATGTTTCAAATAACATTTTCGTGAACAAGATTCTGTGTATCTGAAGTATTGCTTACGTTGCTGGAAGATGCAACCTGTACTGTATCTAGTCAAATTCTTTCTGACGTGCTGTTATTTGCGGGAGGATGCTGTGGCATTTCAACTATTTGTACTGTTCTGTTACTTCGTCCTGACGTATTAGGTCCGGGATGATACCTACTGTCTGGTTCATTCATGATAATCCGTTGTTGCGAATGATTCTGTTGCTGGTAAGACCGACTGTTATGCTGAAAATTGTGCTCATTACTTTGTCATAATAATCATTGCTATACGGCGCATTGCGATACGAGTTAAAAAGGATGTGTTTTCTGCACGTAGTTATTTCCTTGTTGCTGTGCGTTACTATTTGGCGGAGCCGACGCTATACGTGTAGACGGCGAAACATTAAAGCTTGGTTGACCTTGCGAGGTGCCGGGGCTAGCAGTGTATTTAACACTAAATTCTTCTAGAATCTACATATGTAAATGATGCTCTAAGCCCCCCCCCCCCCCTCTTCTAACTCCGACTTTTGCTGTTGCACAAAGAGTAAAAAAAAAAAAAAAAAACGCGAACTGACTCTAATCAACCCTGCCAGTGGAGTAGAAGAGAGTTTGGCACCTGCAATAATTTAATTTGATAAATAAGTTAAATAAACGAAGGTTTCATTAACATAGTGAGGAATGATAGGGTTGCTCTACCGATTAACAGAATGAAAGTTCTGTCCAAAATAACAATATGATTTATTAAGACTAAACACAAAATAATAAACAAAAACACATGAAACATTTACAATACATCAAATTGGCTCATATTGGATCCTCATACAAACACTGTAAAGGTGAAGTTGTCCCTAAACTAGATTGTGAGGTTTATGACGAAGTGGTATGTGGAGCCAATTCCTTGCCACTCAAATCTTAAGAGAGACACACAGCTAACCCAACATTAATTGCTGCTACTCAAGACAGAACAAAGTTAGAAAAAGACAAACAGGCCCGCTCTGCTGAGCTCTGATTATCACCTAGGAAATTCCTATCTGCCGGTGCTGTGGACATACATTACCAAACTGTCTTCTTAACTGCCAGAACATGATCTGGCGTACCGGAGGCGATGGCTGGTTGCCTCGACGTCATCGACCGAAAGGCGAGAGCCGACTACCCTAAGCACCCGTACAGGCCGAACACAGAACATTCCCGCCCCCACGACAGTGGCCGTGGTTAAACGTTCCAATCAGCAACTCGGAAACCGGCGGAAAATTCCACTCCATTGCCGGAGCACTACCATTCCACCAATGGAGATTCTTGGCGCCAATTTCTGCGCTGATTTTGCTACGTCACGGAGCTATGCCCTGAGCAAGCCAATCACAGTTACTATTTTGCAGAAAGCGCGGGAATTTTCCGGCCACAACTGCCTGGGTACACAAGTCATTCCCATGCCACGCTGGTAGCCCGCCAGAAAGTGTTTTCGCTAAGTTTCTGCGAAGTAACGGAACCTCTAGCCCAGCCGCAACTTCAGGCCCCGGCGGGCGTGTCTCTTGACAATGTCGGCGTCTGGAAAGCATTCACTCGACTGCCTCACACACGTCGGCTTAACCCTCTCGAGATCAGTGGAGCCCGCCTGTCACCGGGCCACCTGGGTGACGAGAGACGCTGCGTGGGAAGTCCGCGTGTGAAGGAATAGCAACTTTTCACCGCATGCAATTAGAGACAAAAATCGTAAGACAGAAATATGAGAGGGGGCTCATGCCACCTCTCATAGCCCCTACGCCATTTTAGATTGTAATTGGTGAGCGGTTGGCTCACTTAGGAGCAAGGTAGTGAGTCAATCGCCCAAGAACAATCTTACAAACTGACTCCACATGCCGCACTCTATAAAAAAAATCACTGCAACTGAAAAATGCAGCTCATAGAGGGAGGATTATTTATGATGTAGCCAACTTCACCTTCTTAATATGGAACACTAACACTCACATCACACATCCATACCCAGGGAGCCCCTTCCAAACACCGATTCACACAGACATTCACGCTCTAAATATGGCCCGGGCATGTGAGCCAAATATGCAGCAGTTTATTCTTTACAATCAGAGTTGGAGTGCTCTGCAATTAAATGCCCAAGATTTTACAACAATTTGAATCATGAAACTAACCTGAACTCACTCACACATGATACTATTTAAGTTAACAATCTCTTTGTGAGCTTTCAGAATCTAGTTACAACCTCCGATTCATTCTGTCTCCCTGCAGCAAGGATAACCTTTACAAAATGTTCCCTGAACTAATGGTCCATTCACAATGACAGTGGTGCTATCTGCTTCAGTTTACGGGGATTTTTAGGCACACTGTTTGCATACACACAACAATAAATACAAAATACAAAAAAAAACATGGTGTGGAGAACAATACAGTAATTTGTAATAAGGATTACAGTGTAAAAACGCAAACACATACAAGGTATAACATACATTACAAAAAACAACACTAGAGAAAGAAATTTAAGAAAAAAAAACAAGGTTCATGGGGCATCAAGTTGTGCGTGCACATTGCACAAAGTTCACGACTGTGCTGAGAATGAGGCACTAAATCACATTGTTAGAAATATTCGAAGCACTTCACAAATTCCACAGTACTGACATCAGATAGGGCTAAACGTCGGGTGTTGTTGCTACGTTGTTGCAACGGCAATAGGGTGTGCTGGAGCATCTGCAGTACTCTGTTGAGATTGCACCAAGACCTACGCATATGATCACGGCAGTACGGTAGGAAGACACAGTGATAGGCTCTCCTCACATCGATTAATTGTCTCTGAGGTCTATTTGTTGGGATACATCAATAGTCTAGGTCTCTTCTCTCGCTGGACGGTACTTTACGTTTCCCAATATTGCAGTTCGACGAGGGATGATGGCACGTGGAGTGACTCCACAACTGTGTGAGGTCATCCATACAGGATCGAACTAGGAGCGACGATTGCTAAGACTGCTCTCTAATAGGGAGGAGAAGTTAGAAATGAGACCATACATTTGTTTGTGTGGCACGATACTGCTTTGTGTATGCAGATCGGCCAATGCTAGTGAGTTGTAAAAACCCAAACAGGTGAGTATAGAGCGTCCCTCTCTGTCCTGAGGCACATGAGGCGCAGGTTCTGACACGATATGTGATCTTCTTCGTGTACTCACGACAACGTGGTCTGCCGCAGGGAATCCCTCCAAACGGCTGCCGCGTCCGGAGAGCTAGCAGGCTGTCGCGTGTGGGTCGCGTGTCAGGGTCAACAGCCAGCCTCACTTTCGCTTGTGGCCCGGCGAGGATCCCGCCTAATCCCTCGGGTATACGGCCCGGTGACTGTCAGTTGCAGGACCGGACGCTCGCCCTCTTGCAGGTAGCCGAAGACCTCTTGTTTTTGCGCTGGCTGGCCTCTGCATTGCCACGATACCCGTCATCTGCACAGTTCTGACAAAAATCTTATGCCTAACTTTTTCCCATGACCTTCTATGTTATAATAAATTTACATAATGACACATTGATGGTCTGTCATTTCAGACACTCTTATTTTACTTTTATAGTTATTTATCTGTAGCTATCATTATAACATCTAATCTAGACATGGAAATAATTTATTTTGATATATGTGTAGAGACCGATCTCAGTATTGTACATGGTGTGTGATAACTGATGCTATGTAATGGATGAACAACTAAATGTGCGGGCCCGCACCAATATTACTATTACTTACATAGATCGACAGTAGACATGCTCAAGAATTAACTACCATATGCCAACGATCTACATTCTATGTCTTCTGAATAAATTACGTTATTATGCAGGCTGAAGTTTTACTGAACTATAAAGAACATGCAACTATTCTACGTTCGCTCGCCGGTCGTCCCTCCATCTCGGGTCTGTGATATGATGACCTGAAAAATAACATCCCAACAGGCGCGCGCCAAACACTTGTGATAGAAAACCCCCACAATATTAATCTAGTGATTGTTAAATCCTACAGTTTGACTTATCCTAGTATATCATACCCTTTTTTTTATTTATTCATTTTTTTTTTTTATTTTTTTTTTACCTTATACAATACTCTTACATAATTCCTGTTACGTTGAGATGTCTCGCTGCTCGCCGCTATTGACAACAGTGATGTGCGCGCCGTACGACATGACGTCCGAGTTTTCATTACGCCTCACTGAAACTCCAGAGACTGGGTTAGCCATGGCTATACACGACAATAAATTTATAGTTGCAACTTCCTTCTCTATGTGATGCGGTTTTCGTGATCAAAGCACACCTTTCCAGAGGCAATGTAATATGACCAAGCCAGGACTGGTTCCTGTTGCGGATTCAGTCGCCCAACACACGCCAGCTACACAGTATGTCACGAATATCCAAGTATAAGTCCCTGGTTATTCATCTGTGACAGTCACGAGCAGCACGCTAAATCCCCAACCAGCACATTGGCATGGTAGGCTTTATGCCCGCATTTCTATCGTCTAGGGCACCATTGGAGTCAAACGCTCACAGGTTCACCCCGACTTGCAAGACAACGATGCTGGCGCAGCTCTGCAAAAACTATACTGCCCATATTCATCCTCGAAATCACGCAATATACCACAATCTTGCAGTGCACTGACGCGTGCCTGCAAGCATTGGTATGAACGTCTCACGAACTGGTTGTGGCCGCTATGGAGCGTATCACGACTTCTCAGAACGCTTCTAAGAGCACGTTCTTGTATGCGCCCGTTTGTGCGACATCTCGTCACTCATCTTTACCCCTTAACATGGACACCAGATAGGAAAGGACAAAAACATTGCTCATGGAAAGGTAGTGCCTCTTATCGCAACGACAGAGGAGATTGCGAACGTAGACAAAAAAAGTTAACAGCAGTAAATTCTTATGCGAGAAAACGCAGCGTGCTAATACTTTAACAATCTTAATCTATTAATGCAACGATTATTGTTCCCTGAAGAAAGGTTCATATATTTGCCTATTCTACTATGTACACCACTTAAACTACTATTATTCCACGAACTTCTTTGTGTGAGAGAAGTGGTGGAGTCCTATGGACTAGCGTCAATCCCTTCTTAGACTCCCCCTCCTCTGACGTGCATTAGGATTTGGAGGTCTAATTTCAATCTCCTGGTTCTCCTGTTGTCCTTGATTTCGCTCTCTCCAATTACGGTCGCTTTGCCGTTCGTCATTCCTCCTGTCCCAGATTGCTTGTCTAGATTAACCCTGTCCCCTGACGTTCTGGTTTCCGTGTCTCTGGTTTCCATAACCTCGAATAGCGTAACCTTGATTTCCGTAACCCTGGTTTCCTAACTGACCAGTGCGATTATGCGATCTGTTGTCGTCTTCCCTTGCTGGCCCGTGGTATTTGTTATTTTGCGCCTTCTTCCTGTCCTTTGCGTCTTGTTTATCGAAGACTACTTCGAGTTCGCGCAGTAGACTCTTGAATGCATCTATGTCAGATCCACACTTCCCGACAAGTGTCTGTTGATACCTAACTGGCAATTTGGAAAAGCAAAATTTAATGATTTCTCCGTTGCTATATGGACTATCTAAAAACTGATTCTTCTTGAGTAAATCATCAAAAAATTTGGTTGCGCTCCTATGCCCGGACACTTCCAGTTCAGGACAAAATATTATTTCCTCTTTAATCCTATCTAGCGTTTCCTTTGACCAGTAGGTCCGCAGGAATGCACCAACAAATTCCTGATAAGTCCGACACGTCGCTGCCACGCCCCGCATCTTTTCCGCGGCTTGGCCTTCGATGTGTCCACACATGAATTCTAATTTGGCCTGGGTTGGCCATGACGACGGTAATGAATTTGTAAATTGCATCATCCAGCTCTTCGGATGCATCGACCCCCCATTATCTTTGAATTTCTGGAGTTTTAGTATCGACAGGAAGTGATTGTGATCAAAATTCTGTCCGATCCTCGCACTGGTGTTGTCACTCGTTTCCGATACTTGCACGTCTGCTGAGTGTCCTGATCTATCTTGCTGATAACTGTGATGTGCTACGTCTGTATCACAGTGGAAGTGGCATTCAGCATTCACTCTTCTAAGTGGGCTGCAATTATTGGAGCTATTACTCGCTGTTTCTGCGTGTGCATTGTTCGTTCCGCACGCTGTCACTGGGCTAGAGCACGGCGGGCTTTTCCTCGGAGACATAATTCTGTGTACTCCATCATTGGTATCCGACCGCGCAGTGCTCGTGTGCCTGTTTCGCTCTGGTTTTGCTATCCGACTCTCTACTTCTTTCATTCGTTTCGTGGTGTTCGTAACCGCAATATTACCTTGAGTCTTTAAGGCCGCTAGGGATTTGGAGTGGACTTGTGTCGCACGTCGCAAGCGCCCTGCTAGTTGAGAAGTTACTCTTGCGATTTTCATTGCCCCTGTTGCTGCAGTTTTGGCTACGCCTGCTACTTTTTGTGCTACCATTGACATTTGTTTTGCTTCTCCACATTCTTTCTTTATTGTTAATAATTCCCCACGAATTTCCCCTATATGCGAAATTATTGCCTCCGTGTCCTTCTTACGCTGTTCGTCAGCTTCTTCTTTCTCCTTCTTACGTTGTTTCTCAGCTTCTTCCTTCTCCTTCTTACGTTGTTTCTCATCTTTTTCCTTCTCCTTCTTACGTTGTTTCTCATCTTCTTCCTTCTCCTTCTTACGTTGTTTCTCATCTTCTTCCTTCTCCTTCTTACGTTGTTCATCAGCTTCTTCTTTCATTGATCGTAGGAAGCTCAGTATTGGGTTTACGTCATCTTTTTGATCCTCTTCAAACATGGGCGATGTAACTCTGGACACCTGGGCGCTAGAGCTCTGACGTGACCGAGCTGGCCTCTGTCTGCACTCGTTCGTTTGACTATAAACTTCTGCTACCGTCTCGACCTGTGTGCCTGTCTCTGTTCCATCCTCCAATTCACTATCATAATCACGGTCGCGACGTTGCTCTAAGATCGCGTCCAAATCACCTTCCTCATCAATGACCCTGTCGTCCTGTGCTGCTAAAAATGTGCCCATCTTATCTCTGAACCTATCCTCGTCAGTAACCTGCCTCTTATCCATTCTGCTATTCTCTTTTGTTTTAGTTTCGCTCGCTAATAGTCGTGCCTTACTTCTCGTGATCATTCATGAAAAAACAAATTTATCTAAAATTCACAATAAAAATCATCTACTCCCAATATTTTTCCACATAGACATAAAATTTCAACAACGCCGTTCCAACGCTGTAACCACACGCACGATTTGTTGTGGTACAGAAACTGCACACAAACCCAACAAAATGTGATGTGGTACGGACACCACATCAAAGAAACACAAAAAACAACGAACAAACAAAAAAAATGCACTGAAACCAAAAACTAAAATAATGCGCCGCTAATAAAACTAATCTCGGAATTACAAGAAAAAGAACTTGGGTACTAATCATTAAAAAAAAATAGAGAAAAAAAATTTGAATGTTCGTACTAAGAACATTGTTAGTTTATCACTGATTCACAGGAAAGATCCGAGGCTAAGGGTCGCCATTTTATGCGAGGTGCTGGGGCTAGCAGTGTATTTAACACTAAATTCTTCTAGAATCTACATATGTAAATGATGCTCTAAGGCCCCCCCCCCCTCTTCTAACTCCGACTTTTGCTGTTGCACAAAGAGTAAAAAAAAAAAAAAAAACGCGAACTGACTCTAATCAACCCTGCCAGTGGAGTAGAAGAGAGTTTGGCACCTGCAATAATTTAATTTGATAAATAAGTTAAATAAACGAAGGTTTCATTAACATAGTGAGGAATGATAGGGTTGCTCTACCGATTAACAGAATGAAAGTTCTGTCCAAAATAACAATATGATTTATTAAGACTAAACACAAAATAATAGACAAAAACACATGAAACATTTACAATACATCAAATTGGCTCATATTGGATCCTCATACAAACACTGTAAAGGTGAAGTTGTCCCTAAACTAGATTGTGAGGTTTATGACGAAGTGGTATGTGGAGCCAATTCCTTGCCACTCAAATCTTAAGAGAGACACACAGCTAACCCAACATTAATTGCTGCTACTCAAGACAGAACAAAGTTAGAAAAAGACAAACAGGCGCGCTCTGCTGAGCTCTGATTATCACCTAGGAAATTCCTATCTGCCGGTGCTGTGGACATACATTACCAAACTGTCTTCTTAACTGCCAGAACATGATCTGGCGTACCGGAGGCGATGGCTGGTTGCCTCGACGTCATCGACCGAAAGGCGAGAGCCGACTACCCTAAGCACCCGTACAGGCCGAACACAGAACATTCCCGCCCCCACGACAGTGGCCGTGGTTAAACGTTCCAATCAGCAACTCGGAAACCGGCGGAAAATTCCACTCCATTGCCGGAGCACTACCATTCCACCAATGGAGATTCTTGGCGCCAATTTCTGCGCTGATTTTGCTACGTCACGGAGCTATGCCCTGAGCAAGCCAATCACAGTTACTATTTTGCAGAAAGCGCGGGAATTTTCCGGCCACAACTGCCTGGGTACACAAGTCATTCCCATGCCACGCTGGTAGCCCGCCAGAAAGTGTTTTCGCTAAGTTTCTGCGAAGTAACGGAACCTCTAGCCCAGCCGCAACTTCAGGCCCCGGCGGGCGTGTCTCTTGACAATGTCGGCGTCTGGAAAGCATTCACTCGACTGCCTCACACACGTCGGCTTAACCCTCTCGAGATCAGTGGAGCCCGCCTGTCACCGGGCCACCTGGGTGACGAGAGACGCTGCGTGGGAAGTCCGCGTGTGAAGGAATAGCAACTTTTCACCGCATGCAATTAGAGACAAAAATCGTAAGACAGAAATATGAGAGGGGGCTCATGCCACCTCTCATAGCCCCTACGCCATTTTAGATTGTAATTGGTGAGCGGTTGGCTCACTTAGGAGCAAGGTAGTGAGTCAATCGCCCAAGAACAATCTTACAAACTGACTCCACATGCCGCACTCTATAAAAAAAATCACTGCAACTGAAAAATGCAGCTCATAGAGGGAGGATTATTTATGATGTAGCCAACTTCACCTTCTTAATATGGAACACTAACACTCACATCACACATCCATACCCAGGGAGCCCCTTCCAAACACCGATTCACACAGACATTCACGCTCTAAATATGGCCCGGGCATGTGAGCCAAATATGGAGCAGTTTATTCTTTACAATCAGAGTTGGAGTGCTCCGCAATTAAATGCCCAAGATTTTACAACAATTTGAATCATGAAACTAACCTGAACTCACTCACATATGATACTATTTAACAATCTCTTTGTAAGCTTTCAGAATATAGTTACAACCTCTGATTCATTCTGTCTCCCTGCAGCAAGAATAACCTTTACAAAATGTTCCCTGAACTAATGGTCCATTCACAATGACAGTGGTGGTATCTGCTTCAGTTTACAGGGACTTTAGGCACACTGTTGCATACACACAACAATAAATACAAAATACAAAAAAAACATGGTGTGGAGAACAATACAGTAATTTGTAATAAGAATTACAGTGTAAAAACACAAACACATACAAGGTATAACATACATTACAAAAAACAACACTAGAGAAAGAAATTTAAGAAAAAAAAACAAGGTTCATGGGGCATCAAGTTGTGCGTGCACATTGCACAAAGTTCACGACTGTGCTGAGAATGAGGCACTAAATCATATTGTTAGAAATATTCGAAGCACTTCACAAATTCCACAGTACTGACATCAGATAGGGCTAAATGTCGGGTGTTGTTGCTACGTTGTTGCAACGGCAATAGGGTGTGCTGGAGCATCTGCAGTACTCTGTTGAGATTGCACCAAGACCTACGCATATGATCACGGCAGTACGGTAGGAAGACACAGTGATAGGCTCTCCTCACATCGATTAATTGTCTCTGAGGTCTATTTGTTGGGATACATCAATAGTCTAGGTCTCTTCTCTCGCTGGACAGTACTTTACGTTTCCCAATATTGCAGTTCGACGAGGGATGATGGCACGTGGAGTGACTCCACAACTGTGTGAGGTCATCCATACAGGATCGAACTAGGAGCGACGATTGCTAAGACTGCTCTCTAATAGGGAGGAGAAGTTAGAAATGAGACCATACATTTGTTAGTGTGGCACGATACTGCTTTGTGTATGCAGATCGGCCAATGCTAGTGAGGTGTAAAAACCCAAACAGGTGAGTATAGAGCGTCCCTTTCTGTCCTGAGGCACATGAGGCGCAGGTTCTGACACGATATGTGATCTTCTTCGTGTACTCACGACAACGTGGTCTGCCGCAGGGAATCCCTCCAAACGGCTGCCGCGTCCGGAGAGCTAGCAGGCTGTCGCGTGTGGGTCGCGTGTCAGGGTCAACAGCCAGCCTCACTTTCGCTTGTGGCCCGGCGAGGATCCCGCCTAATCCCTCAGGTATACGGCCCGGTGACTGTCAGCTTGCAGGACCGGACGCTCGCCCTCTTGCAGGTAGCCGAAGACCTCTTGTTTATGCGCTGGCTGGCCTCTGCATTGCTACGATACCCGTCATCTGCACAGTTCTAACAAAAATCTTATGCCTAACTTTTTCCCATGACCTTCTATGTTATAATAAATTTACATAATGACACATTGATGGACTGTCATTTCAGACACTCTTATTTTAATCTAATCTAGACATGGAAATAATTTATTTTGATATATGTGTAGAGACCGATCTCAGTATTGTACATGGTGTGTGATAACTGATGCTATGTAATGGATGAACAACTAAATGTGCGAGCCCGCACCAATATTACTATTACTTACATAGATCGACAGTAGACATGCTCAAGAATTAACTACCATATGCCAACGATCTACATTCTATGTCTTCTGAATAAATTACGTTATTATGCAGGCTGAAGTTTTACTGAACTATAAAGAACATGCAACTATTCTACGTTCGCTCGCCGGTCGTCCCTCCATCTCGGGTCTGTGATATGATGACCTGAATAATAACATCCCAACAGGCGCGCGCCAAACACTTGTGGTAGAAAACCCCCACAATATTAATCTAGTGATTGTTAAATCCTACAGTTTGATTTATCCTAGTATATCGTACCCTTTTTTCTATTTATTTATTATTATTATTTTTTTTTGTTTACCTTATACAATACTCTTACATAATTCCTGTTACGTTGAGATGTCTCGCTGCTCGCCGCTATTGACGACAGTGATGTGCGCGCCGTACGACATGACGTCCGAGTTTTCATTACGCCTCACTGAAACTCCAGAGACTGGGTTAGCCATGGCTATACACGACAATAAATTTATAGTTGCAACTTCCTTCCCTATGTGATGCGGTTTTCGTGATCAAAGCACACCTTTCCAGAGGCAATGTAATATGACCAAGCCAGGACTGGTTCCTGTTGCGGATTCAGTCGCCCAACACACGCCAGCTACACAGTATGTCACGAATATCCAAGTATAAGTCCCTGGTTATTCATCTGTGACAGTCACGAGCAGCACGCTAAATCCCCAACCAGCACATTGGCATGGTAGGCTTTATGCCCGCATTTCTATCGTCTAGGGCACCATTGGAGTCAAACGCTCACAGGTTCACCCCGACTTGCAAGACAACGATGCTGGCGCAGCTCTGCAAAAACTATACTGCCCATATTCATCCTCGAAATCACGCAATATACCACAATCTTGCAGTGCACTGACGCGTGCCTGCAAGCATTGGTATGAACGTCTCACGAACTGGTTGTGGCCGCTATGGAGCGTATCACGACTTCTCAGAACGCTTCTAAGAGCACGTTCTTGTATGCGCCCGTTTGTGCGACATCTCGTCACTCATCTTTATCCCTTAACATGGACACCAGATAGGAAAGGACAAAAACATTGCTCATGGAAAGGTAGTGCCTCTTATCGCAACGACAGAGGAGATTGCGAACGTAGACAAAAAAAGTTAACAGCAGTAAATTCTTATGCGAGAAAACGCAGCGTGCTAATACTTTAACAATCTTAATCTATTAATGCAACGATTATTGTTCCCTGAAGAAAGGTTCATATATTTGCCTATTCTACTATGTACACCACTTAAACTACTATTATTCCACGAACTTCTTTGTGTGAGAGAAGTGGTGGAGTCCTATGGACTAGCGTCAATCCCTTCTTAGACTCCCCCTCCTCTGACGTGCATTAGGATTTGGAGGTCTAATTTCAATCTCCTGGTTCTCCTGTTGTCCTTGATTTCGCTCTCTCCAATTACGGTCGCTTTGCCGTTCGTCATTCCTCCTGTCCCAGATTGCTTGTCTAGATTAACCCTGTCCCCTGACGTTCTGGTTTCCGTGTCTCTGGTTTCCATAACCTCGAATAGCGTAACCTTGATTTCCGTAACCCTGGTTTCCTAACTGACCAGTGCGATTATGCGATCTGTTGTCGTCTTCCCTTGCTGGCCCGTGGTATTTGTTATTTTGCGCCTTCTTCCTGTCCTTTGCGTCTTGTTTATCGAAGACTACTTCGAGTTCGCGCAGTAGACTCTTGAATGCATCTGTGTCAGATCCACACTTCCCGACAAGTGTCTGTTGATACCTAACTGGCAATTTGGAAAAGCAAAATTTAATGATTTCTCCGTTGCTATATGGACTATCTAAAAACTGATTCTTCTTGAGTAAATCATCAAAAAATTTGGTTGCGCTCCTATGCCCGGACACTTCCAGTTCAGGACAAAATATTATTTCCTCTTTAATCCTATCTAGCGTTTCCTTTGACCAGTAGGTCCGCAGGAATGCACCAACAAATTCCTGATAAGTCCGACACGTCGCTGCCACGCCCCGCATCTTTTCCGCGGCTTGGCCTTCGATGTGTCCACACATGAATTCTAATTTGGCCTGGGTTGGCCATGACGACGGTAATGAATTTGTAAATTGCATCATCCAGCTCTTCGGATGCATCGACCCCCCATTATCTTTGAATTTCTGGAGTTTTAGTATCGACAGGAAGTGATTGTGATCAAAATTCTGTCCGATCCTCGCACTGGTGTTGTCACTCGTTTCCGATACTTGCACGTCTGCTGAGTGTCCTGATCTATCTTGCTGATAACTGTGATGTGCTACGTCTGTATCACAGTGGAAGTGGCATTCAGCATTCACTCTTCTAAGTGGGCTGCAATTATTGGAGCTATTACTCGCTGTTTCTGCGTGTGCATTGTTCGTTCCGCACGCTGTCACTGGGCTAGAGCACGGCGGGCTTTTCCTCGGAGACATAATTCTGTGTACTCCATCATTGGTATCCGACCGCGCAGTGCTCGTGTGCCTGTTTCGCTCTGGTTTTGCTATCCGACTCTCTACTTCTTTCATTCGTTTCGTGGTGTTCGTAACCGCAATATTACCTTGAGTCTTTAAGGCCGCTAGGGATTTGGAGTGGACTTGTGTCGCACGTCGCAAGCGCCCTGCTAGTTGAGAAGTTACTCTTGCGATTTTCATTGCCCCTGTTGCTGCAGTTTTGGCTACGCCTGCTACTTTTTGTGCTACCATTGACATTTGTTTTGCTTCTCCACATTCTTTCTTTATTGTTAATAATTCCCCACGAATTTCCCCTATATGCGAAATTATTGCCTCCGTGTCCTTCTTACGCTGTTCGTCAGCTTCTTCTTTCTCCTTCTTACGTTGTTTCTCAGCTTCTTCCTTCTCCTTCTTACGTTGTTTCTCATCTTTTTCCTTCTCCTTCTTACGTTGTTTCTCATCTTCTTCCTTCTCCTTCTTACGTTGTTTCTCATCTTCTTCCTTCTCCTTCTTACGTTGTTCATCAGCTTCTTCTTTCATTGATCGTAGGAAGCTCAGTATTGGGTTTACGTCATCTTTTTGATCCTCTTCAAACATGGGCGATGTAACTCTGGACACCTGGGCGCTAGAGCTCTGACGTGACCGAGCTGGCCTCTGTCTGCACTCGTTCGTTTGACTATAAACTTCTGCTACCGTCTCGACCTGTGTGCCTGTCTCTGTTCCATCCTCCAATTCACTATCATAATCACGGTCGCGACGTTGCTCTAAGATCGCGTCCAAATCACCTTCCTCATCAATGACCCTGTCGTCCTGTGCTGCTAAAAATGTGCCCATCTTATCTCTGAACCTATCCTCGTCAGTAACCTGCCTCTTATCCATTCTGCTATTCTCTTTTGTTTTAGTTTCGCTCGCTAATAGTCGTGCCTTACTTCTCGTGATCATTCATGAAAAAACAAATTTATCTAAAATTCACAATAAAAATCATCTACTCCCAATATTTTTCCACATAGACATAAAATTTCAACAACGCCGTTCCAACGCTGTAACCACACGCACGATTTGTTGTGGTACAGAAACTGCACACAAACCCAACAAAATGTGATGTGGTACGGACACCACATCAAAGAAACACAAAAAACAACGAACAAACAAAAAAAATGCACTGAAACCAAAAACTAAAATAATGCGCCGCTAATAAAAACTAATCTCGGAATTACAAGAAAAAGAACTTGGGTACTAATCATTAAAAAAAAGTAGAGAAAAAAAATTTGAATGTTCGTACTAAGAACATTGTTAGCTTATCACTGATTCACAGGAAAGATCCGAGGCTAAGGGTCGCCATTTTATGCGAGGTGCTGGGGCTAGCAGTGTATTTAACACTAAATTCTTCTAGAATCTACATATGTAAATGATGCTCTAAGCCCCCCCCCCCTCTTCTAACTCCGACTTTTGCTGTTGCACAAAGAGTAAAAAAAAAAAAAAAAAACGCGAACTGACTCTAATCAACCCTGCCAGTGGAGTAGAAGAGAGTTTGGCACCTGCAATAATTTAATTTGATAAATAAGTTAAATAAACGAAGGTTTCATTAACATAGTGAGGAATGATAGGGTTGCTCTACCGATTAACAGAATGAAAGTTCTGTCCAAAATAACAATATGATTTATTAAGACTAAACACAAAATAATAAACAAAAACACATGAAACATTTACAATACATCAAATTGGCTCATATTGGATCCTCATACAAACACTGTAAAGGTGAAGTTGTCCCTAAACTAGATTGTGAGGTTTATGACGAAGTGGTATGTGGAGCCAATTCCTTGCCACTCAAATCTTAAGAGAGACACACAGCTAACCCAACATTAATTGCTGCTACTCAAGACAGAACAAAGTTAGAAAAAGACAAACAGGCGCGCTCTGCTGAGCTCTGATTATCACCTAGGAAATTCCTATCTGCCGGTGCTGTGGACATACATTACCAAACTGTCTTCTTAACTGCCAGAACATGATCTGGCGTACCGGAGGCGATGGCTGGTTGCCTCGACGTCATCGACCGAAAGGCGAGAGCCGACTACCCTAAGCACCCGTACAGGCCGAACACAGAACATTCCCGCCCCCACGACAGTGGCCGTGGTTAAACGTTCCAATCAGCAACTCGGAAACCGGCGGAAAATTCCACTCCATTGCCGGAGCACTACCATTCCACCAATGGAGATTCTTGGCGCCAATTTCTGCGCTGATTTTGCTACGTCACGGAGCTATGCCCTGAGCAAGCCAATCACAGTTACTATTTTGCAGAAAGCGCGGGAATTTTCCGGCCACAACTGCCTGGGTACACAAGTCATTCCCATGCCACGCTGGTAGCCCGCCAGAAAGTGTTTTCGCTAAGTTTCTGCGAAGTAACGGAACCTCTAGCCCAGCCGCAACTTCAGGCCCCGGCGGGCGTGTCTCTTGACAATGTCGGCGTCTGGAAAGCATTCACTCGACTGCCTCACACACGTCGGCTTAACCCTCTCGAGATCAGTGGAGCCCGCCTGTCACCGGGCCACCTGGGTGACGAGAGACGCTGCGTGGGAAGTCCGCGTGTGAAGGAATAGCAACTTTTCACCGCATGCAATTAGAGACAAAAATCGTAAGACAGAAATATGAGAGGGGGCTCATGCCACCTCTCATAGCCCCTACGCCATTTTAGATTGTAATTGGTGAGCGGTTGGCTCACTTAGGAGCAAGGTAGTGAGTCAATCGCCCAAGAACAATCTTACAAACTGACTCCACATGCCGCACTCTATAAAAAAAATCACTGCAACTGAAAAATGCAGCTCATAGAGGGAGGATTATTTATGATGTAGCCAACTTCACCTTCTTAATATGGAACACTAACACTCACATCACACATCCATACCCAGGGAGCCCCTTCCAAACACCGATTCACACAGACATTCACGCTCTAAATATGGCCCGGGCATGTGAGCCAAATATGGAGCAGTTTATTCTTTACAATCAGAGTTGGAGTGCTCCGCAATTAAATGCCCAAGATTTTACAACAATTTGAATCATGAAACTAACCTGAACTCACTCACATATGATACTATTTAACAATCTCTTTGTAAGCTTTCAGAATATAGTTACAACCTCTGATTCATTCTGTCTCCCTGCAGCAAGAATAACCTTTACAAAATGTTCCCTGAACTAATGGTCCATTCACAATGACAGTGGTGGTATCTGCTTCAGTTTACAGGGACTTTAGGCACACTGTTGCATACACACAACAATAAATACAAAACACAAAAAAAACATGGTGTGGAGAACAATACAGTAATTTGTAATAAGAATTACAGTGTAAAAACACAAACACATACAAGGTATAACATACATTACAAAAAACAACACTAGAGAAAGAAATTTAAGAAAAAAAAACAAGGTTCATGGGGCATCAAGTTGTGCGTGCACATTGCACAAAGTTCACGACTGTGCTGAGAATGAGGCACTAAATCATATTGTTAGAAATATTCGAAGCACTTCACAAATTCCACAGTACTGACATCAGATAGGGCTAAATGTCGGGTGTTGTTGCTACGTTGTTGCAACGGCAATAGGGTGTGCTGGAGCATCTGCAGTACTCTGTTGAGATTGCACCAAGACCTACGCATATGATCACGGCAGTATGGTAGGAAGACACAGTGATAGGCTCTCCTCACATCGATTAATTGTCTCTGAGGTCTATTTGTTGGGATACATCAATAGTCTAGGTCTCTTCTCTCGCTGGACAGTACTTTACGTTTCCCAATATTGCAGTTCGACGAGGGATGATGGCATGTGGAGTGACTCCACAACTGTGTGAGGTCATCCATACAGGATCGAACTAGGAGCGACGATTGCTAAGACTGCTCTCTAATAGGGAGGAGAAGTTAGAAATGAGACCATACATTTGTTAGTGTGGCACGATACTGCTTTGTGTATGCAGATCGGCCAATGCTAGTGAGGTGTAAAAACCCAAACAGGTGAGTATAGAGCGTCCCTTTCTGTCCTGAGGCACATGAGGCGCAGGTTCTGACACGATATGTGATCTTCTTCGTGTACTCACGACAACGTGGTCTGCCGCAGGGAATCCCTCCAAACGGCTGCCGCGTCCGGAGAGCTAGCAGGCTGTCGCGTGTGGGTCGCGTGTCAGGGTCAACAGCCAGCCTCACTTTCGCTTGTGGCCCGGCGAGGATCCCGCCTAATCCCTCAGGTATACGGCCCGGTGACTGTCAGCTTGCAGGACCGGACGCTCGCCCTCTTGCAGGTAGCCGAAGACCTCTTGTTTATGCGCTGGCTGGCCTCTGCATTGCTACGATACCCGTCATCTGCACAGTTCTAACAAAAATCTTATGCCTAACTTTTTCCCATGACCTTCTATGTTATAATAAATTTACATAATGACACATTGATGGACTGTCATTTCAGACACTCTTATTTTAATCTAATCTAGACATGGAAATAATTTATTTTGATATATGTGTAGAGACCGATCTCAGTATTGTACATGGTGTGTGATAACTGATGCTATGTAATGGATGAACAACTAAATGTGCGAGCCCGCACCAATATTACTATTACTTACATAGATCGACAGTAGACATGCTCAAGAATTAACTACCATATGCCAACGATCTACATTCTATGTCTTCTGAATAAATTACGTTATTATGCAGGCTGAAGTTTTACTGAACTATAAAGAACATGCAACTATTCTACGTTCGCTCGCCGGTCGTCCCTCCATCTCGGGTCTGTGATATGATGACCTGAATAATAACATCCCAACAGGCGCGCGCCAAACACTTGTGGTAGAAAACCCCCACAATATTAATCTAGTGATTGTTAAATCCTACAGTTTGATTTATCCTAGTATATCGTACCCTTTTTTCTATTTATTTATTATTATTATTTTTTTTTGTTTACCTTATACAATACTCTTACATAATTCCTGTTACGTTGAGATGTCTCGCTGCTCGCCGCTATTGACGACAGTGATGTGCGCGCCGTACGACATGACGTCCGAGTTTTCATTACGCCTCACTGAAACTCCAGAGACTGGGTTAGCCATGGCTATACACGACAATAAATTTATAGTTGCAACTTCCTTCCCTATGTGATGCGGTTTTCGTGATCAAAGCACACCTTTCCAGAGGCAATGTAATATGACCAAGCCAGGACTGGTTCCTGTTGCGGATTCAGTCGCCCAACACACGCCAGCTACACAGTATGTCACGAATATCCAAGTATAAGTCCCTGGTTATTCATCTGTGACAGTCACGAGCAGCACGCTAAATCCCCAACCAGCACATTGGCATGGTAGGCTTTATGCCCGCATTTCTATCGTCTAGGGCACCATTGGAGTCAAACGCTCACAGGTTCACCCCGACTTGCAAGACAACGATGCTGGCGCAGCTCTGCAAAAACTATACTGCCCATATTCATCCTCGAAATCACGCAATATACCACAATCTTGCAGTGCACTGACGCGTGCCTGCAAGCATTGGTATGAACGTCTCACGAACTGGTTGTGGCCGCTATGGAGCGTATCACGACTTCTCAGAACGCTTCTAAGAGCACGTTCTTGTATGCGCCCGTTTGTGCGACATCTCGTCACTCATCTTTACCCCTTAACATGGACACCAGATAGGAAAGGACAAAAACATTGCTCATGGAAAGGTAGTGCCTCTTATCGCAACGACAGAGGAGATTGCGAACGTAGACAAAAAAAGTTAACAGCAGTAAATTCTTATGCGAGAAAACGCAGCGTGCTAATACTTTAACAATCTTAATCTATTAATGCAACGATTATTGTTCCCTGAAGAAAGGTTCATATATTTGCCTATTCTACTATGTACACCACTTAAACTACTATTATTCCACGAACTTCTTTGTGTGAGAGAAGTGGTGGAGTCCTATGGACTAGCGTCAATCCCTTCTTAGACTCCCCCTCCTCTGACGTGCATTAGGATTTGGAGGTCTAATTTCAATCTCCTGGTTCTCCTGTTGTCCTTGATTTCGCTCTCTCCAATTACGGTCGCTTTGCCGTTCGTCATTCCTCCTGTCCCAGATTGCTTGTCTAGATTAACCCTGTCCCCTGACGTTCTGGTTTCCGTGTCTCTGGTTTCCATAACCTCGAATAGCGTAACCTTGATTTCCGTAACCCTGGTTTCCTAACTGACCAGTGCGATTATGCGATCTGTTGTCGTCTTCCCTTGCTGGCCCGTGGTATTTGTTATTTTGCGCCTTCTTCCTGTCCTTTGCGTCTTGTTTATCGAAGACTACTTCGAGTTCGCGCAGTAGACTCTTGAATGCATCTATGTCAGATCCACACTTCCCGACAAGTGTCTGTTGATACCTAACTGGCAATTTGGAAAAGCAAAATTTAATGATTTCTCCGTTGCTATATGGACTATCTAAAAACTGATTCTTCTTGAGTAAATCATCAAAAAATTTGGTTGCGCTCCTATGCCCGGACACTTCCAGTTCAGGACAAAATATTATTTCCTCTTTAATCCTATCTAGCGTTTCCTTTGACCAGTAGGTCCGCAGGAATGCACCAACAAATTCCTGATAAGTCCGACACGTCGCTGCCACGCCCCGCATCTTTTCCGCGGCTTGGCCTTCGATGTGTCCACACATGAATTCTAATTTGGCCTGGGTTGGCCATGACGACGGTAATGAATTTGTAAATTGCATCATCCAGCTCTTCGGATGCATCGACCCCCCATTATCTTTGAATTTCTGGAGTTTTAGTATCGACAGGAAGTGATTGTGATCAAAATTCTGTCCGATCCTCGCACTGGTGTTGTCACTCGTTTCCGATACTTGCACGTCTGCTGAGTGTCCTGATCTATCTTGCTGATAACTGTGATGTGCTACGTCTGTATCACAGTGGAAGTGGCATTCAGCATTCACTCTTCTAAGTGGGCTGCAATTATTGGAGCTATTACTCGCTGTTTCTGCGTGTGCATTGTTCGTTCCGCACGCTGTCACTGGGCTAGAGCACGGCGGGCTTTTCCTCGGAGACATAATTCTGTGTACTCCATCATTGGTATCCGACCGCGCAGTGCTCGTGTGCCTGTTTCGCTCTGGTTTTGCTATCCGACTCTCTACTTCTTTCATTCGTTTCGTGGTGTTCGTAACCGCAATATTACCTTGAGTCTTTAAGGCCGCTAGGGATTTGGAGTGGACTTGTGTCGCACGTCGCAAGCGCCCTGCGAGTTGAGAAGTTACTCTTGCGATTTTCATTGCCCCTGTTGCTGCAGTTTTGGCTAGGCCTGCTACTTTTTGTGCTACCATTGACATTTGTTTTGCTTCTCCACATTCTTTCTTTATTGTTAATAATTCCCCACGAATTTCCCCTATATGCGAAATTATTGCCTCCGTGTCCTTCTTACGCTGTTCGTCAGCTTCTTCTTTCTCCTTCTTACGTTGTTTCTCAGCTTCTTCCTTCTCCTTCTTACGTTGTTTCTCATCTTTTTCCTTCTCCTTCTTACGTTGTTTCTCATCTTCTTCCTTCTCCTTCTTACGTTGTTTCTCATCTTCTTCCTTCTCCTTCTTACGTTGTTCATCAGCTTCTTCTTTCATTGATCGTAGGAAGCTCAGTATTGGGTTTACGTCATCTTTTTGATCCTCTTCAAACATGGGCGATGTAACTCTGGACACCTGGGTGCTAGAGCTCTGACGTGACCGAGCTGGCCTCTGTCTGCACTCGTTCGTTTGACTATAAACTTCTGCTACCGTCTCGACCTGTGTGCCTGTCTCTGTTCCATCCTCCAATTCACTATCATAATCACGGTCGCGACGTTGCTCTAAGATCGCGTCCAAATCACCTTCCTCATCAATGACCCTGTCGTCCTGTGCTGCTAAAAATGTGCCCATCTTATCTCTGAACCTATCCTCGTCAGTAACCTGCCTCTTATCCATTCTGCTATTCTCTTTTGTTTTAGTTTCGCTCGCTAATAGTCGTGCCTTACTTCTCGTGATCATTCATGAAAAAACAAATTTATCTAAAATTCACAATAAAAATCATCTACTCCCAATATTTCTCCACATAGACATAAAATTTCAACAACGCCGTTCCAACGCTGTAACCACACGCACGATTTGTTGTGGTACAGAAACTGCACACAAACCCAACAAAATGTGATGTGGTACGGACACCACATCAAAGAAACACAAAAAACAACGAACAAACAAAAAAAATGCACTGAAACCAAAAACTAAAATAATGCGCCGCTAATAAAAACTAATCTCGGAATTACAAGAAAAAGAACTTGGGTACTAATCATTAAAAAAAAGTAGAGAAAAAAAATTTGAATGTTCGTACTAAGAACATTGTTAGTTTATCACTGATTCACAGGAAAGATCCGAGGCTAAGGGTCGCCATTTTATGCGAGGTGCTGGGGCTAGCAGTGTATTTAACACTAAATTCTTCTAGAATCTACATATGTAAATGATGCTCTAAGGCCCCCCCCCCTCTTCTAACTCCGACTTTTGCTGTTGCACAAGGAGTAAAAAAAAAAAAAAAAAACGCGAACTCACTCTAATCAACCCTGCCAGTGGAGTAGAAGAGAGTTTGGCACCTGCAATAATTTAATTTGATAAATAAGTTAAATAAACGAAGGTTTCATTAACATAGTGAGGAATGATAGGGTTGCTCTACCGATTAACAGAATGAAAGTTCTGTCCAAAATAACAATATGATTTATTAAGACTAAACACAAAATAATAAACAAAAACACATGAAACATTTACAATACATCAAATTGGCTCATATTGGATCCTCATACAAACACTGTAAAGGTGAAGTTGTCCCTAAACTAGATTGTGAGGTTTATGACGAAGTGGTATGTGGAGCCAATTCCTTGCCACTCAAATCTTAAGAGAGACACACAGCTAACCCAACATTAATTGCTGCTACTCAAGACAGAACAAAGTTAGAAAAAGACAAACAGGCGCGCTCTGCTGAGCTCTGATTATCACCTAGGAAATTCCTATCTGCCGGTGCTGTGGACATACATTACCAAACTGTCTTCTTAACTGCCAGAACATGATCTGGCGTACCGGAGGCGATGGCTGGTTGCCTCGACGTCATCGACCGAAAGGCGAGAGCCGACTACCCTAAGCACCCGTACAGGCCGAACACAGAACATTCCCGCCCCCACGACAGTGGCCGTGGTTAAACGTTCCAATCAGCAACTCGGAAACCGGCGGAAAATTCCACTCCATTGCCGGAGCACTACCATTCCACCAATGGAGATTCTTGGCGCCAATTTCTGCGCTGATTTTGCTACGTCACGGAGCTATGCCCTGAGCAAGCCAATCACAGTTACTATTTTGCAGAAAGCGCGGGAATTTTCCGGCCACAACTGCCTGGGTACACAAGTCATTCCCATGCCACGCTGGTAGCCCGCCAGAAAGTGTTTTCGCTAAGTTTCTGCGAAGTAACGGAACCTCTAGCCCAGCCGCAACTTCAGGCCCCGGCGGGCGTGTCTCTTGACAATGTCGGCGTCTGGAAAGCATTCACTCGACTGCCTCACACACGTCGGCTTAACCCTCTCGAGATCAGTGGAGCCCGCCTGTCACCGGGCCACCTGGGTGACGAGAGACGCTGCATGGGAAGTCCGCGTGTGAAGGAATAGCAACTTTTCACCGCATGCAATTAGAGACAAAAATCGTAAGACAGAAATATGAGAGGGGGCTCATGCCACCTCTCATAGCCCCTACGCCATTTTAGATTGTAATTGGTGAGCGGTTGGCTCACTTAGGAGCAAGGTAGTGAGTCAATCGCCCAAGAACAATCTTACAAACTGACTCCACATGCCGCACTCTATAAAAAAAATCACTGCAACTGAAAAATGCAGCTCATAGAGGGAGGATTATTTATGATGTAGCCAACTTCACCTTCTTAATATGGAACACTAACACTCACATCACACATCCATACCCAGGCAGCCCCTTCCAAACACCGATTCACACAGACATTCACGCTCTAAATATGGCCCGGGCATGTGAGCCAAATATGGAGCAGTTTATTCTTTACAATCAGAGTTGGAGTGCTCTGCAATTAAATGCCCAAGATTTTACAACAATTTGAATCATGAAACTAACCTGAACTCACTCACACATGATACTATTTAAGTTAACAATCTCTTTGTGAGCTTTCAGAATCTAGTTACAACCTCCGATTCATTCTGTCTCCCTGCAGCAAGAATAACCTTTACAAAATGTTCCCTGAACTAATGGTCCATTCACAATGACAGTGGTGGTATCTGCTTCAGTTTACGGGGACTTTAGGCACACTGTTTGCATACACACAACAATAAATACAAAATACAAAAAAAACATGGTGTGGAGAACAATACAGTAATTTGTAATAAGAATTACAGTGTAAAAACACAAACACATACAAGGTATAACATACATTACAAAAAACAACACTAGAGAAAGAAATTTAAGAAAAAAAAAACAAGGTTCATGGGGCATCAAGTTGTGCGTGCACATTGCACAAAGTTCACGACTGTGCTGAGAATGAGGCACTAAATCACATTGTTAGAAATATTCGAAGCACTTCACAAATTCCACAGTACTGACATCAGATAGGGCGAAACGTCGGGTGTTGTTGCTACGTTGTTGCAACGGCAATAGGGTGTGCTGGAGCATCTGCAGTACTCTGTTGAGATTGCACCAAGACCTACGCATATGATCACGGCAGTACGGTAGGAAGACACAGTGATAGGCTCTCCTCACATCGATTAATTGTCTCTGAGGTCTATTTGTTGGGATACATCAATAGTCTAGGTCTCTTCTCTCGCTGGACAGTACTTTACGTTTCCCAATATTGCAGTTCGACGAGGGATGATGGCACGTGGAGTGACTCCACAACTGTGTGAGGTCATCCATACAGGATCGAACTAGGAGCGACGATTGCTAAGACTGCTCTCTAATAGGGAGGAGAAGTTAGAATGAGACCATACATTTGTTTGTGTGGCACGATACTGCTTTGTGTATGCAGATCGGCCAATGCTAGTGAGTTGTAAAAACCCAAACAGGTGAGTATAGAGCGTCCCTTTCTGTCCTGAGGCACATGAGGCGCAGATTCTGACATGATATGTGATCTTCTTCGTGTACTCACGACAACGTGGTCTGCCACAGGGAATCCCTCCAAACGGCTGCCGCGTCCGGAGAGCTAGCAGGCTGTCGCGTGTGGGTCGCGTGTCAGGGTCAACAGCCAGCCTCACTTTCGCTTGTGGCCCGGCGAGGATCCCGCCTAATCCCTCAGGTATACGGCCCGGTGACCATCAGCTTGCAGGACCGGACGCTCGCCCTCTTGCAGGTAGCCGAAGACCTCTTGTTTTTGCGCTGGCTGGCCTCTGCATTGCCACGATACCCGTCATCTGCACAGTTCTGACAAAAATCTTATGCCTAACTTTTTCCCATGACCTTCTATGTTATAATAAATTTACATAATGACACATTGATGGTCTGTCATTTCAGACACTCTTATTTTACTTTTATAGTTATTTATCTGTAGCTATCATTATAACATCTAATCTAGACATGGAAATAATTTATTTTGATATATGTGTAGAGACCGATCTCAGTATTGTACATGGTGTGTGATAACTGATGCTATGTAATGGATGAACAACTAAATGTGCGGGCCCGCACCAATATTACTATTACTTACATAGATCGACAGTAGACATGCTCAAGAATTAACTACCATATGCCAACGATCTACATTCTATGTCTTCTGAATAAATTACGTTATTATGCAGGCTGAAGTTTTACTGAACTATAAAGAACATGCAACTATTCTACGTTCGCTCGCCGGTCGTCCCTCCATCTCGGGTCTGTGATATGATGACCTGAAAAATAACATCCCAACAGGCGCGCGCCAAACACTTGTGGTAGAAAACCCCCACAATATTAATCTAGTGATTGTTAAATCCTACAGTTTCATTTATCCTAGTATATCGTACCCTTTTTTCTATTTATTTATTATTATTTTTTTTTGTTTACCTTATACAATACTCTTACATAATTCCTCTTACGTTGAGATGTCTCGCTGCTCGCCGCTATTGACGACAGTGATGTGCGCGCCGTACGACATGATGTCCGAGTTTTCATTACGCCTCACTGAAACTCCAGAGACTGGGTTAGCCATGGCTATACACGACAATAAATTTATAGTTGCAACTTCCTTCTCTATGTGATGCGGTTTTCGTGATCAAAGCACACCTTTCCAGAGGCAATGTAATATGACCAAGCCAGGACTGGTTCCTGTTGCGGATTCAGTCGCCCAACACACGCCAGCTACACAGTATGTCACGAATATCCATGTATAAGTCCCTGGTTATTCATCTGTGACAGTCACGAGCAGCACGCTAAATCCCCAACCAGCACATTGGCATGGTAGGCTTTATGCCCGCATTTCTATCGTCTAGGGCACCATTGGAGTCAAACGCTCACAGGTTCACCCCGACTTGCAAGACAACGATGCTGGCGCAGCTCTGCAAAAACTATACTGCCCATATTCATCCTCGAAATCACGCAATATACCACAATCTTGCAGTGCACTGACGCGTGCCTGCAAGCATTGGTATGAACGTCTCACGAACTGGTTGTGGCCGCTATGGAGCGTATCACGACTTCTCAGAACGCTTCTAAGAGCACGTTCTTGTATGCGCCCGTTTGTGCGACGTCTCGTCACTCATCTTTATCCCTTAACATGGACACCAGATAGGAAAGGACAAAAACATTGCTCATGGAAAGGTAGTGCCTCTTATCGCAACGACAGAGGAGATTGCGAACGTAGACAAAAAAAGTTAACAGCAGTAAATTCTTATGCGAGAAAACGCAGCGTGCTAATACTTTAACAATCTTAATCTATTAATGCAACGATTATTGTTCCCTGAAGAAAGGTTCATATATTTGCCTATTCTACTATGTACACCACTTAAACTACTATTATTCCACGAACTTCTTTGTGTGAGAGAAGTGGTGGAGTCCTATGGACTAGCGTCAATCCCTTCTTAGACTCCCCCTCCTCTGACGTGCATTAGGATTTGGAGGTCTAATTTCATCTCCTGGTTCTCCTGTTGTCCTTGATTCCACTCTCTCCAATTACGGTCGCTTTGCCGTTCGTCATTCCTCCTTTCCCAGATTGCTTGTCTAGATTAACCCTGTCCCCTGACGTTCTGGTTTCCGTGTCTCTGGTTTCCATAACCTCGAATAGCGTAACCTTGATTTCCGTAACCCTGGTTTCCTAACTGACCAGTGCGATTATGCGATCTGTTGTCGTCTTCCCTTGCTGGCCCGTGGTATTTGTTATTTTGCGCCTTCTTCCTGTCCTTTGCGTCTTGTTTATCGAAGACTACTTCGAGTTCGCGCAGTAGACTCTTGAATGCATCTATGTCAGATCCACACTTCCCGACAAGTGTCTGTTGATACCTAACTGGCAATTTGGAAAAGCAAAATTTAATGATTTCTCCGTTGCTATATGGACTATCTAAAAACTGATTCTTCTTGAGTAAATCATCAAAAAATTTGGTTGCGCTCCTATGCCCGGACACTTCCAGTTCAGGACAAAATATTATTTCCTCTTTAATCCTATCTTGCGTTTCCTTTGACCAGTAGGTCCGCAGGAATGCACCAACAAATTCCTGATAAGTCCGACACGTCGCTGCCACGCCCCGCATCTTTTCCGCGGCTTGGCCTTCGATGTGTCCACACATGAATTCTAATTTGGCCTGGGTTGGCCATGACGACGGTAATGAGTTTGTAAATTGCATCACCCAGCTCTTCGGATGCATCGACCCCCCATTATCTTTGAATTTCTGGAGTTTTAGTATCGACAGGAAGTGATTGTGATCAAAATTCTGTCCGATCCTCGCACTGGTGTTGTCACTCGTGTCCGATACTTGCACGTCTGCTGAGTGTCCTGATCTATCTTGCTGATAACTGTGATGTGCTACGTCTGTATCACAGTGGAAGTGGCATTCAGCATTCACTCTTCTAAGTGGGCTGCAATTATTGGAGCTATTACTCGCTGTTTCTGCGTGTGCATTGTTCGTTCCGCACGCTGTCACTGGGCTAGAGCACGGCGGGCTTTTCCTCGGAGACACAATCCTGTGTACTCCATCATTGGTATCCGAACGCGCAGTGTTCGTGTGCCTGTTTCGCTCTGGTTTTGCTATCCGACTCTCTACTACTTTCATTCGTTTCGTGATGTTCGTAACCGCAATATTACCTTGAGTCTTTAAGGCCGCTAGGGATTTGGAGTGGACTTGTGTCGCACGTCGCAAGCGCCCTGCGAGTTGAGAAGTTACTCTTGCGATTTTCATTGCCCCTGTTGCTGCAGTTTTGGCTAGGCCTGCTACTTTTTGTGCTACCATTGACATTTGTTTTGCTTCTCCACATTCTTTCTTTATTGTTAATAATTCCCCACGAATTTCCCCTATATGCGAAATTATTGCCTCCGTGTCCTTCTTACGCTGTTCGTCAGCTTCTTCTTTCTCCTTCTTACGTTGTTTCTCAGCTTCTTCCTTCTCCTTCTTACGTTGTTTCTCATCTTTTTCCTTCTCCTTCTTACGTTGTTTCTCATCTTCTTCCTTCTCCTTCTTACGTTGTTTCTCATCTTCTTCCTTCTCCTTCTTACGTTGTTCATCAGCTTCTTCTTTCATTGATCGTAGGAAGCTCAGTATTGGGTTTACGTCATCTTTTTGATCCTCTTCAAACATGGGCGATGTAGCTCTGGACACCTGGGCGCTAGAGCTCTGACGTGACCGAGCTGGCCTCTGTCTGCACTCGTTCGTTTGACTATAAACTTCTGCTACCGTCTCGACCTGTGTGCCTGTCTCTGTTCCATCCTCCAATTCACTATCATAATCACGGTCGCGACGTTGCTCTAAGATCGCGTCCAAATCACCTTCCTCATCAATGACCCTGTCGTCCTGTGCTGCTAAAAATGTGCCCATCTTATCTCTGAACCTATCCTCGTCAGTAACCTGCCTCTTATCCATTCTGCTATTCTCTTTTGTTTTAGTTTCGCTCGCTAATAGTCGTGCCTTACTTCTCGTGATCATTCATGAAAAAACAAATTTATCTAAAATTCACAATAAAAATCATCTACTCCCAATATTTCTCCACATAGACATAAAATTTCAACAACGCCGTTCCAACGCTGTAACCACACGCACGATTTGTTGTGGTACAGAAACTGCACACAAACCCAACAAAATGTGATGTGGTACGGACACCACATCAAAGAAACACAAAAAACAACGAACAAACAAAAAAAAATGCACTGAAACCAAAAACTAAAATAATGCGCCGCTAATAAAAACTAATCTCGGAATTACAAGAAAAAGAACTTGGGTACTAATCATTAAAAAAAAGTAGAGAAAAAAAATTTGAATGTTCGTACTAAGAACATTGTTAGCTTATCACTGATTCACAGGAAAGATCCGAGGCTAAGGGTCGCCATTTTATGCGAGGTGCTGGGGCTAGCAGTGTATTTAACACTAAATTCTTCTAGAATCTACATATGTAAATGATGCTCTAAGGCCCCCCCCCCTCTTCTAACTCCGACTTTTGCTGTTGCACAAAGAGTAAAAAAAAAAAAAAAAAACGCGAACTGACTCTAATCAACCCTGCCAGTGGAGTAGAAGAGAGTTTGGCACCTGCAATAATTTAATTTGATAAGTAAGTTAAATAAACGAAGGTTTCATTAACATAGTGAGGAATGATAGGGTTGCTCTACCGATTAACAGAATGAAAGTTCTGTCCAAAATAACAATATGATTTATTAAGACTAAACACAAAATAATAAACAAAAACACATGAAACATTTACAATACATCAAATTGGCTCAAATGGGATCCTCATACAAACACTGTAAAGGTGAAGTAGTCCCTAAACTAGATTGTGAGGTTTATGACGAAGTGGTATGTGCAGCCAATTCCTTGCCACTCAAATCTTAAGAGAGACACACAGCTAACCCAATATTAATTGCTGCTACTCAAGACAGAACAAAGTTAGAAAAAGACGAACAGGCGCGCTCTGCTGAGCTCTGATTATCACCTAGGAAATTCCTATCTGCCGGTGCTGCGGACATACATTACCAAACTGTCTTCTTAACTGCCAGAACACGATCTGGCGTACCGGAGGCGATGGCTGGTTGCTTCGACGTCATCGACCGAAAGGCGAGAGCCGACTACCCTGAGCACCCGTACAGGCCGAACACAGAACATTCCCGCCCCCACGACAGTGGCCGTGGTTAAACGTTCCAATCAGCAACTCGGAAACCGGCGGAAAATTCCACTCCATTGCCGGAGCACTACCATTCCACCAATGGAGATTCTTGGCGCCAATTTCTGCGCTGATTTTGCTACGTCACGGAGCTATGCCCTGAGCAAGCCAATCACAGTTACTATTTTGCAGAAAGCGCGGGAATTTTCCCGCCACAACTGCCTGGGTACACAAGTCATTCCCATGCCACACTGGTAGCCCGCCAGAAAGTGTTTTCGCTAAGTTTCTGCGAAGTAACGGAACCTCTAGCCCAGCTGCTACTTCAGGCCCCGGTGGGCGTGTCTCTTGACAATGTCGGCGTCTGGAAAGCATTCACTCGACTGCCTCACACACGTCGGCTTAACCCTCTCGAGATCAGATGAGCCCGCCTGTCAGCGGGCCACCTGGGTGACGAGAGACGCTGCGTGGGAAGTCCGCGTGTGAAGGAATAGCAACTTTTCACCGCATGCAATTAGAGACAAAAATCGTGAGATAGAAATATGAGAGGGGGCTCATGCCACCTCACAACCTTGCACATTACATTGTTGGTTAGGTATGCTAACCGGCTGGCTTTGATGCTGTTGCTGCGAAAAACCTCTATTGTTACCTAAATGTATCTGTGATTGCTGAAAATTTTGTACATACTGATGATTACACTTCTGTCTTTCATTGAAAATACGCTGGTAGTTCTCAAATGGCTCTAGCACTATGGGACTTAACATCTATGGTCATCAGTCCCCGCTGGTAGTTCTGGAGTGTCTAATGAAAATTGTCACTTTCGGTAAAATTTGTCATATCAAGTTTTCTTTACTCATTCTTAATTCTAGATTGATCAATAGTTGAAGAGCTGTTTTGATAGATATAAAGGATAGTAGAAGAGAAGGCAGCAGTGCAGAAAACTAAAGATGAAATAGCACTACTACGGCTCGGGGCCCTGTGCACGCTACGGCATATATTCATCGAAGCACAATGAATCCCCTGAGGTGAATTACGCACTGCAAATAAATTTTAGTTTCTGCGTTACAGGCAATGCCGGTGAAAATTCAAAAACAAATTGTTGTATCCAATCCAATTCTAGTTTCTGCATTACAGGCCAAGCTGGTGAAAGTACAAAAGCAAATTGTCGTATCCAGTCCAAAGCGTGACTCTGTGTTCTGTCATTTTTAAATACTTTAAATTTTCTCACGGATAGAAAGTGCTTATAATCAAAATTATCGTCTCGGAATGTCTGAACAGGTTCAGGATTGTATGCTAATCTGTTTGTCTGTGACTGTTCTGAATCTAAGTCACGTACTCTCTGTAAATTACCTAAATTACACTGGCTGTCTGAGTGTGGGAAATGTTCGGAGAGTGGCGTATGCTGTGTCGTGTTAAAGGCTGAAACATTTTTGATCTCTGTCACTTCTTGCTGTAAAGATGACAATTTTCTACGTAATGTATTATTGGACGAACCTATCTCGCTGACTGTCTGCTGTAAATTTTGGAATTCGTGTGTTTGATTAAACGAAACTGGTGACGTATCGTCTGATTTGGTGTCGTTATTATTTTCGATAACATCAATACGACTGGCCAATTCATCATATTTTTCAGTCAGTGCTTTTACCTGATCATCGTTTTTAGTATCACAAGCATTAATTTGTTTTTGTATTTCACGTGTGGTTTTGTTCAATTTCTTAACGTCTGCTTTGATGGCATCGGGATCCTGTATTAATTCCAACTTTTCAAGTCTGTTGGTCATTGTCCGAAAGTCTAATGTGTGTGTGTCTGTTTTCGTTTTAAGATCGGACGTTTCATCATGCAATTCGGTGTTCAACTGTTCGATTTCGTCTGATACTGTAGCAATATTTTTGTCTACGTATGTTTTTGCTTTCGCAAACAATTTACGCTTATCTTCCTGTCTTTGTGCAGTAATTGTTTCCATGACTTGTTGCTTTACTTTATTCTGTTCCTGTATAAATTTACTGTAACGTGTTTCACTGTTTTGTAGGTGGTGATTAAAACGTTCGTCAATTTGGCTGTTCTGTTGGTCAAATTTCGTGTCTACTTTCGCGTCCAGTGTGCGTGAAAGTTCTGCTGACATTAATTTAAACTCGTCGCGTAACTATGTTTAGCGACTGCACTAATTTCATCTCTAAGTAATTTACTTGTGGCTGCATGTGTATTACTTAATTCTTGTGCCACAGATCTAATTTCTTCACTACTGTTCCTAGCACAAGCCTTAATTTCCTCACGTAATTGTTCTTTAGTATCATGACATTGCACGGCAACGGCTGTAATCTGTTCACTAAAATGTAAATTGTTGTCTTGTTTATCATTCGTCTGCTTGGAATTGCTGTCTAGTTTTTCATTAAGTTGTTGTTTGAGATTTTCATTAAGTTGTTGTTTGAGATTTTCATTAAGCTGTGCAATAATGCCATAAATTGATCCATGCCAAAATAACTGCTGTATTCTCTGTGCTGTGTGATGGTGTATCTGCATATGTCACGTTTTGTGTACCGGTAACCATTTGGTCATTGTCTGGTTCTTGAAAAGTTTCGCCAATCGGATGTGCACTGTTGGTCACTACACCGGAATCAAATAAATCTGACGTATTCTGACTACATTGTTCATCTTCGTGGGAAAAGTTTATCTCTTCACAATGCAAATTCTGCAAACCGGGTATGTCAAACTGGGCAGCGTTCATTGTATCAGAACGTGCCGCGTCATCAATTGTTACATTTACTGTGGACATAATTGAATTTGTTTGCTCATCATTAGAATTTGACTCAATACTAGTGATCGGTACGCACTGATTATCAGTAATTGGAGGATTATCGCTATTACACTGAGTGTCGCACGTATTAACGGTCAAATTATTCGAGTCGGCTATTTAACTCATTGCACATCGCGATGTACTGTTAACAGTTTTTCGTGGCATTTTCACAGTTCAAAATTAAACACAAAAATGAAACAAAGACGAAGCAAAAAAATGGAACAAACACAATTACAAAGAGCAATAAATTGTCGATGATCTGTGAAAGAAAGAGTGACAAATTAGTAAATGCGTTGCGCCAGATGCAAACTACATTTAAGTAAATAAGAGCAGATATATGACTACTTTTCAGAAATTCACAAAGAAAATACGATCCTGGCCGGTTGTCGCCAAGTGTAACCTCCCCACAAAAATTATTATTAACTAGTGTAACCTCAAAACAGAATTATTCCTAAACCTCTCAACAGCAAAAATTATAATTATGTCATTCACATTCAGTGTAACGTTCCAATAAAAAAATAAATTCAGTCACCTGGTAATAATACAATGCAACTAACCTCTCAATTAAATTGTCGCTCACTTATGACTTTTCAATAATTCACTGTGAATTTAAGCTGGTAAATTTTGGACGACAGCAGTGCTGCGTCATGGCCCTGAAAGATCATTCTGAATAAAAAAGAGAAAAATTCTTACCTCAACGAAGTCGCCGGATAACGCATATATATCTGCTCTTACAATAAGTGCAATGCTGGCCGATAGATTCGTGATTTATGAAAGGGAAACAACTGATTTTTTTTAATTTTTTGCAATAATCGGGATGATCATGGATTGGAGAAATTAGTAAATTCTTTAAATTGAAATGAATGATTGTTAAAAATTACTTTATATCAGAAAGATTATAATTAGGACATATTTAAAACATTTACATGGGAATTGAGATAACATTACTACATATGCGCGAGGCTGCTTTTTACCTTATACAATAATACTCAGGCTCCGACATCGCTGCACCGCGACCGGCCAGCCAACACGATACACCAGACCAGAGCAGAGCAGACTGCAGACTAGCAACAACTTACTGCTACAGCTACACAGTTCCTACTGCAGTCAACACTGCTCTCTGGTCAGAGATTCTATTATACCTTGCATATCGCAGGCAGCGCATGAGCAATACATCGAAATTACATCTGCTCGGACCTCTTACAGTTGTTGTTATTGTTATTATAACTCCAGCTCTGTTGCTGGTTCGTTGAGGAATAAAAACTGTTCCTGCTTCGTTTGTAATTTTTTCTACCGTTTTGATAGTGGTTATTCCTGTTGTTATTGTATGATCTCTTGTGCGGATTACCACTAGCAAGATAGGAATCATTGTTTGCGTTCTGTCTAGCACGTTGGTTTTGCTGCGTGTATGTAGGTGCTACGTTAACCTGTTGATTGTTTTGGCTTGCGTATCAGACAGCAGCCGGCACGTCTGAATTTAGTTGTCTACTGTGTGTACCTTGCATGGCGCTTGTGTAAACATTGTAGCAACTGTTTTGCCGTACGGAACACTGGTCCTCATACAGCGTGTCGATAGAGTCAAGCACAGTAAGAAAATATTCTGCGTCATTATCGGGAATGTGCAGAAGCCCTTCTTTTATATTGAATGGCAATCTCGCCTTCAATGCGCGGAGGATATCACGCGTTGCAACTGGCTCGTCAAGGAAATGTCCCATGTTAAAATACTTTTCAAAATATCTGCGCAAGTTGCCATGTTTTGGATTAAATGGTTCTGGATCCACGGAGTCTTTCTTGTACTGAGTGTGACCAGAATTATGATAAAAATGCACTCTCAAACTGCTCGTACGTGACGCATCTGTCAGCTTCATTGTACGCCCATACAGCTGCGTCGCTTGGATGTAACCGACTACATAGGATATTTTCTTGCGGTCACTCCACGTGCGAGGGAATGCATTACTGAATGCTTTTAGAAAAATGACTGGATGTATAGTTTTCTTTTCTGTGATGAATGGCTGAAATTGTCTGTGTTTGATGAGACTTTCTTCCTCTTTCGCATTGTAATAATGGCTACTTTCACAGTGGTTATTGTGGGGATTAACTGTTGCATGATATGGAAAACATTACTTACAACTGTCTCGACTGTAATGTAGTGTGTCATGTTGCGGTGCGTACTGTTGTTGCGTGTATGTATTGTGCGGTGTGTACGCGTCATAAATATGTTTCTACTCATTTCCAAACTTACTGTTTTGCTCGCTACGATCGTCGTTATACACTGGTCGTGCATGATTGTCATACTGTTTGTGTAGCGGAGCGGCAGAGTGCGCTGTTTCATTTATTTGATGTTTGTTTTTGTTTAGGAGTTCCGCGACGGTGTCGTGGACAACAGTAGGTAATTTTTCCTGAATTCATTGATCAATATACTTATCTTTTTCATCGATCCAGCTGTGGAATTCTTTGTTAATGTGTGAATATTGTCGGTCAGTTTGTAATTCTATTTTGTCAGAGAGCTGCGTGTCTTTAGTGTCCACCTTGCTCTCGACTTTGTCAATACGCATTTTTATGTTGTGGTGCACTGCCGAATATGACTTGATTGCAGATATAACAGAGTCACATGTTTTACTAAGGTTGTTGTCCTTTGTTTGTATGTGTGCTACGTCCTTACTCGAGGTTTGTTGCTGTATTGCAAGTTCTGAAAATTTTGTGCTGAGATCTGACACTTGTGTAGTCAGTCGGTCATTTATTTCTTCAACACAAAGCATCTTTTGTTGTCTTTAGTGTATTTAAGTTGTTTTTATTTCATCATGAGTCGTTTTCATTTGCTTCATGATTGCTTGAAACATTGCAAAAATACTGTTAGTTTGCGTTTGTTCTGCCCCCGTCACGTCGCCGACCGGAGTGGCCGAGCGGTTCTAGGCGCTACAGTCCGGAACCGAGCGACCGCTGCGGTCGCAGGTTCGAATCCTGCCTCGGGCATGCATGTGTGTGATGTCCTTAGGTTAGTTACGTTTAATTAATTCTAAGTTCAAGGCGACTGATGACCTCAGAAGATAAGTCGCATAGTGCTCAGAGCCATCTGAACCCGTCACGTCACTTGACATGACGTCAGACATTAAAATCGGTTCGGAATTGGCTTTTGATATGTTACTGGTATCAACAGATTCGTCAATGATATGTCCTTTGTCAAAATTTACGCCAACTGTAACCTCATTTTGAGTGTTTGATAAGATGTCCGAGTCGAATTGTCACCGTTTGTCGTTTCTGGCTTTCCATTATTTCAAAAAAATGGTTCAAATGGCTCTGAGTACTATGGGACTTCTGAGGTCTTCAGTCCCCTAGAACTTAGAACTACCTAAACCTAACTAACCTAAGGACATCACAGACATCCAAGCCCGAGGCAGGATTCGAACCTGCGACCGTAGCAGCAGCGCGGTTCCAGACTGCAGCGCCTAGAACCGCAGGGCCAGGAGAATTACAAACTGTGCAAAATTGTTATTATACATACATAGACATAATCTGTTATTGCTAATTTTTCAATAAATATTGTACTCACTACAGCAATATTTCTGACTTGTAAGTTGGATACCGAAGAGCAATATTTATTTAGTCTGGCCCTACGCTGGGCGACACCTGTGCCGCTAGCGCTCATGTTCGTACACAGTCTTACGTACACTTACGGTGTACTCAACGAATGCGACCAAAGGACTGTAAGATTTTAAAACTTCACTTTGCTGATATTTACGCCCGGCAATAGCGTGAATAGAGCACTTACTTGGCGATGCGGACACAAGAAAAAATCATGATAATACGTGGGACCTGAATCTATACTTTCGTAAAGTAGTTCTCTGATCTCTGATTGTTAACCAGCGCGCGACTCACAGCCTTGTTAATATAGGATTGCGTGAGGCGCTTTTAGAATTAGTTTAAACAGAGGTCTACTTAGAGCTTTCATACTGACAAAAAAAAAGTAAACCTAATCTCAGGGATTATATTTCGTGTTATCACATTAAAATATTGCTGCAGGATATCTTTACTGTACAGAAATTTAATTAGGTGAAACATTGTGATGAAATCTCTTTCTCAAAGTAATAATCTTAGTCTTGCCGAGAAGCGGCCAATATTTGAACTTAATGGAATGTTCTTAGTTTTTCCATTCATACGACATAAAATAGTATATTCACTTTCCTTTCCTTAATAATTATGGTGCAAGTCCTTTAATGTGTCCGTTGGTGACGGAACGCAATGAAATTTATAATGAAATTTTTCCTAAGCAAGATGTCTGCCAAGAAAGGTCGATTGTTCGACCGTTCTTGTAGTTTATCCAGCGTGCAGAAAACCGTACAAATAATATTTTTATTTCTGCATGAAGGTCACTAGGCATATGAAGGAAAAACTACACATAAATTATCATATATTATTTAAAATTTACAACTTACAGTGCGTAATGGCAGCCGTAGCGTGTGTGAGCTTCGAGACTAGAGCAGAGGGAGTAACAACGCTGCTCTCTTTAGTTTCTTTCGTCAGCGAGTAAAAGAATAATCTATTAGCATAGAAATACTGTACAGTTATCTTATCGAACCTGTTTGTACCATTATTATTTCATTTTATTATAAATTATCATTATGAGAGCTAATTGCACGAGCATTTTTACTATTTTCAGTTTGCTTTGTTTCGTGTTTGATTTTTCGTCGCACGTTTTAATATTTTGTACAGTATATCCGTACAACTGTTATAGCAACTTGTCTTCTACCAGCTGACAATTATTCTGTAAACATGTCGGCCTGAGGGGAAATAAGTTTGGATTCAGGAGAAATGTAGGAGCACACGTAGTACAGTCAGTATTGTCCACGCATCTCAGAAGTTCGGTTAAGGATAGGCAAACCCAAGTTTGTAGCATTTGTAGACATTTCTGCTATTGACAGTGTTGACCGGAATAGGATCGAGATTCTGAAGGTGTCAGCCTTTCGCTCCCTGTCTTTTACCCTATTCACAACAGTCATCTGGTTTGTGTCCGAGTCGTAAAGAGTTGAGGGGCATGAAGGGGAAGCAGTTGTTGAGGAGGGACTGAGACAGGGCTGTAGCCTGTCACCGATATTATTCAACCTGTACATTGAGCAAAACAGAAAAGAAAGCAAAAGAAAAATTTGGAGTAGGAATTAAAAAATCTTCTAAGTTGTAATTAATTCCGACTCTCCATTTGGTAGTTTGTACCTTGACACATCAACGAAAGAAAAACGGAATATAGTCGAATTGAATCAGGTGGTGCTAAGGGAATTAGATTAGCAAACGAGATATTTAAAGTGTAGAAGAGTTTCGTTATTTGAGCAGGAAAATAACTGATTAGGGCCGATGTGAGATATAACTGGCAATGACAGCAAATTTCTCTTCTTCAGAAACACTTTTCTTAACACGAATTTAGATTTAGGTGGTAGGAAGTATTTTTCAGAAAGTTTTGTCCACATTTCACTTCTATACGTGGCTACACTCCATACAAACAAGCAGTTTAGACAAGAAGAGAACAGAAGCCTTTCCAATGTGTTACAGAAGAATGATGGTGAGATGGGTAGATGACGTAAGCCGTGAGGATGCACAGAATAGAGATTGGGAGAAAAGAAATTTGTGGCACAACTTGACTAGGAGGGATCGGTCGATAGGACACGTTCTGAGACATCGAGGAAGCACCAGTTTAGAACTGGAGGGAAGTGTGGGAGTAAAAATCGTAGAGGGAGACCGAGAGACAAAAGCAGTGAGCAGATTCAGAAGGATGTAAGTTGTAGCTGTTACTCGGGGATGAAGAGGCTTGCTTAGGATAGAGTGGCACGGACAGCTGCACCAAACCAACCTTCAGACTGCAGACCACAACACAGTTCCTTAATAAACGTCCGGAGTCGCAGACCACAACACAGTTTCTTGATAAACGTCCGAAGTCCTCCAATTCCTCTTCTCGCCTTTTTGTCTTTCTGCATAATAATGAGTAAGATAATTGAATTAAAGTATCGAGTGAAGTTGAAAATGGCCGACTATTGATAAAAAACTGTGGTAGAGCGAAGAAATGTGAAGGCACGGATTTCAGGGAAAGACAAATTCTGTACCTAGCAGGTGTTTTCTCTATAGGAATTAGAGGAGGGTAAAAAGACACCGGCGATCTCCCTTAGGCGCAAATTGAGACGCGTATAGCGCGTGTGGCGTGGCGCAGCGCAGTGCGCATTTTTGTAACTTCATCGGTTCATATGGGACCGCGCAAATTGCAACGCGACGCGACTGGGACGCGACACGCGCCTGCGCCAGGTCGCGCGGCGTTGTGGTTGAGGCACAGTTTCTCGCGCCGCGCGTGCCTCGCTAGCACCGTGGGAAATTTTAGGCGGGGAGCCTAAAAGTAGCTCGGCCATATGCTCACATGGGAACTGCGCATATGAGCAGTGGTAGTATTGCCCATACGATAAATTTTGCCTTACTGTATACTAAAATTTATTGCATTTGGGTAGTGTTTCGTTTTTCGCCATTTAAAAGTTCCAGCTTTCTTCGTTAGTACATTATCTTGTCTTTTATTTGTATCTGTATTGTTTTGTCTTGTTTTGTTTTTCTTCTGTCAATAAAAATGCATACTTCAGTAACTGATGAGCCATTGGCTGCTGGAATTGTATCATATGTCTACGCGATGTTTTCAGATCGCAAGAAGGGACAGATGTAGTGAATAAGGAAGCTAGGAACATTATAAAATCAGGTGATTAAGAAGCAGGGCAAGAAAGTAAAACAAGATTATCTTCTTTCTTCCTAGTATGATGACGTATCTGTACGATCTGTTACAAAAATTTAGAAAGTGATAATCTCCACAGGTGTGATCCCTTTGTGCTCCTGGTAAAAAGCGTCCAAGATCTGAAGTGTAGAGTCTCACTGTGATTATTTGGATATGGATGTAAAAATGTAGTAAGACACATGCATGTGAACATCACATTTCCACTGCAAGCTAAAAACAGTCAAAAAGCACTCACAAATGTTTTAATTGGTTAGCAGTGATGAGAAAAAGCATTTCAGTTGTTGCATGCACATTATCAACATTAGCAAACTAATTACACAACAGACTACACGAATGAAGAAATTGGTCGGTATTATTACGAAAGTAGGAATATCCTAAAAGAGTGTTATGATTAGATATATTTAATTTGTTGAAATATACTGCTGACAAAGGAAGATCTACTTTCATGACAATTTTTTTCCAACTCAAAAGTCACACATGGCTAGCGTGTGCATTCCTGTCGCGTGCATTATCCTCCGCTGCTGACAATACACTGACAATTGTGTTGTGCGACAGATCAATTGTTTATTTTTCTCAATAACAACTATTTTATTCGCGATCACACATTGTCAGTTTGGCAAGCCGTGGGTGAGTAACCAGTATCTGGCATGTGTCTATCATTCCGCCTGAAGGAACGCTCGTCATTAATTTAATACTGCTCCGTTCAAGAGAAGGAATAAAACTCTTTGGTAAGTTTCGATTCCAGTCTCTCAGTGTTAAAAATACGATGGGTTACGGGGATTCCACCAAAATTCCAACAGAACTGGCAATCTATTTTTGTGTGAGTTGTTAACCTTTTCTCATCCGAAGAAGCATCACCGTTTGTGAGTAACGGCCACATTTCTCTTGGTGACTGGTTTAATTGTACTTCCTTTGTCACAGTGTAATTTGCCAAACTCATCTCACAGCAGCTGTTGAGACAGAATTCTGAAACGGAGTGCCTTATTAAACAAGTAATTGGCAATCACAGAGCTCAATAGGTTACAAAAAACCTCATAGTGTCGATTTGCAGTAACATAAAAGAAGAAATTTCATGTTTATTTTCATACTAGAAAGCTCTTGTTGCGCTAGCTGCCGATAACTCTTAAAAAATTACATTCACTGGAGTGAAATAAATAAAAATGGAAGTATAGGTATTGATATATCGCCATAGATAAGAAAGTCCCGTGTTTTGAAGAATTGGCAAAACACTGTCCCTCTTGTATGCTATCATTCGCCAAACTTTCGTTTAGATGGCTCGAGCGGTTCAGGAGATATGAGAGATGTTGCGAGTATTCATTCTCGCGGGCGTGAGATCGGAAGTGAGCGTGCTACATGGGATACATTTTCTCGAGATCGGAGGCAGATAAACTACTCCTACCAAGTCTAAACAAAAATTCAACATGTTAGCTAAATTTCACACGCAGCAACATACCGTGTAATACGCACCAAACGCAAAATCACAGCGACTCCTAATTTTCGTTGCAAACTTTTTGAATTTTGCGTAGTGTATTACTAAAATGTGTACATCACAATAAGAATGGTCATTAGCGAGATGATGGGCAATTCGCCACGAATCTGACATATAACGCTACAAGTAAGGCAAAAATCAAATAGTTTGAGTGAATAGTTTCTATAAAACCGTTTGAGGGAGATAACAGGTTGCGCGCTTTCGGTTCTGTCAGCGCAGAGCTTCGCCAGTCGGCGCGTGCGACGTATGGGGTACGCGTCGCAATATGCGCTGCACCCGCGCCCTCGTGCAGCACGTGCGTGTCGCGCTGTAGTGTCGTGTCACGTCACACGTGCTATACGCGTCTCAATTTGCGCCTAGCCTATGGACTGTCCTCGCATACTTTGGCAAAATTTGCCTGGAGAGGAAGGCGTAGATTTTGATGTGGAGAATGGCGCCAGTAAGCACAGGGTCTTTAGTGAGAAGCACGGACCAAACCTGCCAACTCCCCCGACCTAGACGGGAGACTACAGATTTTCCACTTCCTCTCACGCCTCTCTTCACTCAATCTCCCGATTTTTGCTAACTGTAGTCACACCTAATAAATATGTTTTCAAAACCCGTGCCAATGTTCGAAAGTCGAAATTTGTAGAAATTAGGAAGTCGCGCACGACCTGTACGTCGATTGTTATTTTTCGTCATCTAGGCGAGTTTTGTAGAATGTACACTCGTGTTGTTTATTGTCGTGCTCTGTGTGGACTAGGTTTTGTGTGTGCTTCCATTGTGCTTAATTTTCTTACCGTTTTTACAATCGATATAATTGGATGATGAAGAGTGTTATGATTAAGAGCATTATTTTGTTACCTGAATCCTCGATAGGCTTTATTTTTTGTGTACGTGGTTATTTCACGTTCATCTTATTCGTCATATGCGTAGTATTGTTGTTATGTGTTTTGCTTCTCATTATGGCGAAAAAATATAACGCTTTTTTCTTGAAGCAATATTCGGAACACTTTCTGTGGGTTATCGAGCCTTGGTAATGTCCGTCACATGTATTTTATAGACTCTGTCGATGTAACATTCGTGTAGTACACGGTGTAGAAAACTATGTTTCAAAACACGTGGAAAGAAAAAAAGTGGAGAAAATGGAAACATTACCGGAATTAAATGCTCGAAACGGGGTAGCTGCACCAGAACTGGGTGTTTCAGTACAGTACTTACTAGCGTGATGGGCCGTTACAAGAAGTGAGTAGAAAATAACATGATTAAAATTTGGTGTGGAGGTGTTGCGATGGAAATAAGTGATAGGTTAATTGTTTTGTATTACCTGTTTCTATGCACCACTCACTAGTCCACCTTTCCCTTACTTTACGAATCAACGTTTGAGTAGTTCCAGTGTTTTCATTTGCGTTTTTGTAAGCGGTTATAGCTTTGTGACGCCATAATGAAAAAGTCACAGCAGTTTTTGTAGAGATTAAACTAAAAACGAGCCATGGTTTTTTGTCATTCGTATATCCCGATTTATGAAACTGAATCTCTCTATCTTTGTTTCTTGAAGAGCTGGCAGGCGTGTTGGTCATTCCGGAATGCTTTCTGCGCAGAACAGGGCAATAAAGAGGGCAATAAAGCTATTAACTTGGGTACAGCCTTGCGCAAGGGAAGAAGGATGCTTGGACAAGCAGCTGACAAAAGAAAAAGAAAAAAAAGGAAAAGAGCGCTCGCGGATCGACACGTTCCGCCGTGCACGGCCTTCACAGCAGCCAGAATTGTTCTTTGTGGCGACTAGACGCGCAGTTCGAGGTAGTAGAGACTGGCGTCACCTCACAAGATGTTTGTTACCTATATCCATTCACATGAGACAGACATTCCAAACTATGTTCGGGATTAATAATTAACATCCCATCGTCAGTCACAAAATTTGTTTCTTTGATTGCTGCTCAACGTGTTTCGGAGTGACAGTCCATTTTCGAGGGTTGTACTGATGTACTCGGCGTAACACCTGCTTCAGTTTTTTCCACCTACTAGTGACAGAACGACACAGTTCTTATATTTAACTAGATAAACCGTACCTCAGGCGCAATCAATGAGATAACGCTAGAGAGATGATAGAAAGGAAGTCCAGTAACATTATCTGCGTTTGACCACATGAGATTGCTCTTCTGCGGTTTGTGAAAAGCTGCCACATTTCTAATTACATTTTGAAATACTTCATCGCGTTATTACAGTACTGTCTGATTCAAATGGTGCACATTGGCACACGCATTCGGGAGGATTATGGTTCAAACCCGCGTCTGGCCATCCTAATTTAGGTTTTTCGTGATTTCCCTAAATGGCGTCGGGCAGATGCCGGGATGGTTCCTTGGAAAGGGCACGGCCGACTTACTTCCCTATCCTTTCCTAACCCGATGGGACCGATGACCTCGCTGTTTGAGCCGGCCGGTGTGGCCGTGTGGTTCTAGGCGCTGCAGTCTGGAACCGCAAGACCGCTACGGTCGCAGGTTCGAATCCTGCCTCGGGCATGGATGTTTGTGATGTCCTTAGGTTAGTAAGGTTTAACTAGTTCTAAGTTCTAGGGGACTAATGACCTCAGCAGTTGAGTCCCATAGTGCTCAGAGCCATTTGAACCCAAACAAACCAACCCACCAAATGGTGCACATTAATCTATGTTACATTGATCTGATGGAGTACTGGATTCACTGTTATTTCCTTTTACGTAAGGACAGGCAGATTGTCATAAATAACGATATAATAAACACATGTCCGCCATTCGGTTAAATGTAAATCATGAACCTACAGTGGCAATTCACCCCAGACATCAATAAAGATCTCACAATCTGTCATAGACAACTTACATGCACAAAACTCAAGGTACTTGAGACACTTGAAGTACACAAACTATTTTCCAACCAACTGACATGCTGAATGAACAGACAGATACTTGATACAACAGATTATTTTCCATATTCAATTATGACTGTCTCTGAATGAAAATCTCACAATAGGTGATGAACAGAATTCCCTTATGAGACTTCCTGCCAGATTAAAACTGTGTGCCGGACCGAGACTTGAACTCTGGACCTTTGCCTTTGCCGGCCGAAGTGGGCCGGCCGAAGTGGCCGTGCGGTTAAAGGCGCTGCAGTCTGAAACCGCAAGACCGCTACGGTCGCAGGTTCGAATCCTGCCTCGGGCATGGATGTTTGTGATGTCCTTAGGTTAGTTAGGTTTAACTAGTTCTAAGTTCTAGGGGACTAATGACCTCAGCAGTTGAGTCCCATAGTGCTCAGAGCCATTTGAACCTTTGCCTTTCGCGAGCAAGTGCTCTACCAACTCAGCTACCCAAGCACGACTCACGTCCTGTCCTCACACCTTTACTTCTGCCAGTATCTCATCTCCTACCTTCCAAACTTTACAGAGGCTCTCCCGCGAATCTTGCAGAACTATCACTCCTGAAAGAAAGGATATTGCGGAGACATGGCTTAGCCACAGCCTGTGGGATGTTTCCAGAATGAGATTTTCACTCTGCAGTGGAGTGTGCGCTGATATGAAACTTCCTGTCAGATTAAAACTGTGTGCCGGACCGAGACTCGAACTCGGGACCTTTGCCTTTCGCGCGCAAGTGCTCTTGCATTTAAGAGTTCCAGTCTCGGTCCGGCACACAGTTTTAATCTTCCAGGAAGTTTCATATCAGCGCACACTCCGCTGCAGAGTGAAAATCTCATTCTGGGAACAATTCCCTTATCTCTGACGCAAAAATACCTATTACATAATCAAATTACTGTAACATAAGTAAATGTTCAGCATTTTAGTCGTGTAGTACCGTAATAAACATGTTACATTTTTTATAAATGTAGATGGAAATATTGTTCAAAATGGTTCAAATGGCTCTGAGCACTATGGGACTTAACAGCTGTGGTCATCAGTCCCCTAGAACGTAGAACTACTTAAACCTAACTAACCTAAGGACATCACACACATCCATGCCCGAGGCAGGATTCGAACCTGCGACCGTAGCAGTGGCGCGGTTCCGGACTGCGCGCCTAGAACCGCGAGACCACCGCGGCCGGCTGGAAATATGGAAGCTGTTCGCCAACATAAAAGACGAAAATGATGTGGTCAAATGCAGTTAATATAGTACTAAACTCTCTTCCTATCATTTCTCTTCCTTTATCTCATTTATCACGTCTGAGGTATAGTTTATTTCGTTAAATCAAACAATTGTGTCGTTATGTCACTGTTAGGTGGAAAACCGAAGCACATGGAACGTCCTGCATGCCAACACAGTCTTTGAAAATGGAGTTGTAGCCCTGCAACGTGTTGGACAGCAGTCAGAAAATTAAAAAAAAAGTGACACACGTTACGTTTTCGGTTGCCCGTGACTGTAATTGATGATAACCCGTCGTTGCCGGTCGGGGTGGCCGAGCGGTTCTAGGCGCTACAGTCTGGAACCGCGCGACCGCTACGGTCGCAGGTTCGAATCCTGCCTCGGGCATGGGTGTGTGTGATGTCCTAAGGCCAGTTAGGTTTAAGTAGTTCTAAGTTCTGTGGGACTGATGACCTCAGAAGTTAAGTCCTATAGTGTTCAGAGCCATTTGAACCATTTTATCCCGTCGTCAGTCAGCTTGCCAGACATTACGTTATTACTTTGTTGGGGCTGTCCGCCTCTGGAAAAGCAACTTTGCTGCACACTGTGCAGTACGCAGTGCGCTCTTGCATTTAAGAGAACGTCTAAGCTGTTCCTTTTTGCAGTCCCATAACTTTTCCCGAAAACACCAGTAGACGGCCAGTCTGCGGCTGTCAGACAGCTCGCTGCTTCTTTAAAGGGCATCGACGTCTGCTCCCCCCGCTACAACTTGCTTCTCCTCACCTCCCCCTCCCTCACTTCTGCCAGCGCCCTCGGCTTAAAAATACTTGACCATCATCTGCTTATGTTGTTGTACTCCTCATTAACTTAATATAAACAGTGCTGTTCTTTTACCACAACTAGTACAGATATAAATCTCTGTTTACGTTATAAATTTTCCAAGTGTTGTATCCCATAGGTCTTTCTACAACGTGGGTGTCCATATGAATATAATGTGAAATACGTAGAATACCTGGTTAGATGTAAGAGACGATATGGTATCCCCAATCTTGCCAGAGCACGTGAGTCAGTGCAAACGCAGTAGTGAGTGAAAGCAGTATCACGTACTCCTAAGTAGCTGAGGTGCACTGTCTGTTTCAAAGAATGAAGCTAGAAATGTAGTTTTGAAGTGTGTGAACATATTCCTAGGAGACGACTAAAGTGAGTGCGTTTGTCGACACGTCTAGAGCAACCACCCCAGCAGCCTGCCGCCTGCCGCCTGCCCTGTAGGCGGTGTCACAGCAGCCTCGGCACGCTATCGAGCCAGCCAGCTCGCACAACTGCGAGACGTACGATCCGCGCATTGTGACCACGAACCACAGCAACTAGCTGTAGCTCTCCGTGAAATTTAACGCTTTCGTGTAGCACGTGAGGAAATAGTATTAAATGCTACCATCTTAAATTCTTTAGTATTTGAACAAATTTGCAGTAAGAGTTCCTCTACAGTACCGATATGTCTAGATATACGAACATTTGTGCTACTTTTTAGGTAATGGTAACAGTGAAAAACGAAAAGTTGCCCTTCGAAAACTTTTCTGGTATGTTAATGATTATTTATCTCACTTCTTCGTTAAGTAGGTTTCAATCAACTCATAGAATACATATAACGCAATTTGTATTACAATTTCAGATTACTATATTTCTGAAAACAGAGACGGCACTTCTGTGGTGCGACACAGCACTGGTTTAACACACAGAGACAAGTATTACATGCGCACACACACACAAACACACAAACAAACAACAAACTGTATTCCTCCAGTATTTATGTATAAAGTGCATTGCAAATCGCCGAGTGTTCGCATTCTCAATTTCAAGCCTTTACGAAACGTTTTTCTCGTGTAACACCACCCACAAAATGACGAAAGTAAAACAATTTATCGCCTATTACTTTTTTCGCTGTTCGTGCAGTAAGACTGCCGCATCATGCACAACGTTTTAATTTGTTACTTCTACACCTCTGACCGCGTTTTACAGACAGTGTCTGCTTATAATGAAATAACTTGCAGGTGCCTTCAGTTGCGTGAGACACTCAGTTGAGGAGACTGGAACGACGTAAACACTTGAGACGCGCGAGAAACTTAGGTTTGCGTAAAAGGCAGCGCAACTCGTCTAGTGTTTGAAATCAGGTTAAAAGTTTCTCGGATGTCGCTAAGAGCTGTCATTATCAAACTTCTTGTAAACTTTTTCTCGTTTACGTGCTTAACGTTAAATGTTTCGACACGTTAACTCCCCGTAACCAGGCGTTTGAAGCTGTTTCATACACGGGGATTCGATTCTGCGAAGACTAGGCTGTTTACTGGTTACGAAAGAAAAGAACTCGAAATATTCTGTTTGACCGAAATTTCGTAAGACCGAGAGCTCCTGAGTCGAAAGAGGGCTGGCGATAAGTGCTGAAACAATGGGCTTTCGGCTCCACAGGTCCTTTTCGTCTTCAGTTTAACCAGATCTTAAAACCGTTCAGGATGACCGTTTTCTGAAATAACAGATTTTCGATTTTTTTCATTAGCACTTCCAGTAATAAACGCGGACTTTGAACAAAGACCGAAGAAAAATTGTAATGTAGGCGGAGGAGTAGAAGATAGCGGTTGATAAGAGGTTGAGGCAGCAGCAGAAATCGGTGACAGGTCTCAAATTAGCGACTCCCCCCCCCTCCCTCCCCCCCTAATCATTACTTTTGGTGGTATCAATTTTTCAACGAAAACCAACCACAAAATTGAGGATTCGGTTTTTATCTCGAGTTTATAGCACTCCAATAATGTAATAGATACCAGGGCGTGCTGAAAACTAGTAATGCCTCCGTATTTTGTGCGTGAAGACTGTTAAACTTTTTTTTAAAAATAAAACGTTATTAATATTCTACATCCTTATTCTTCATGTGTACACACACAGCTGCAGACCTTTGCCGCCAGAGGCCTCCGAAACGTACTGTATGACATGACGGTGCGTAACTTGTCTACGTCGGTGTGTCAGAAACGGCGTGCCGTAATCGCGTTTGGATTTCGAAGAGTTGGTCCACACGTGGTTTCTCCTGTACCGTTTCCTGTTATTATTGAAGACGCAGGAGACGTTGATTGAGTACATTCGGTCATATCTGGTGCAGTATGACCCCACGTACCGGGAATATCGTAACCAGCATTCGAGGAAACAGGCTTGGGACGAAATAGGAAATAAACTCGGCGTTCCAGGTCAGCGAAAACAGTTATTTTTTCCATATATTTTATAAGTTTGTTCTTTTTCTACAATTTACAATAGTTCAATAGGCGTTATACTTGATATTGATACGAGAAAAGCATGAATCAATATCAAATAAAACTAGATATGAATGTAACATATTTATCATATAAATTAGGTTATATGAATTTATAATTAATAACACCAATAATTGAAACTGAAACTAAGTTATATTGCACTTAAAACGTCGGTTATAACGAATGCGCCTATTAAATTATACTGGACGTGTCATGGAGCAACTCTACCCTTTCGAATGGAGTGCCATTTCCAAAGACAACTTGCTGAACCATAATCAGAAACGAAGTACTTTTTGAACTTATTTCTGATTATGGCCACTTCTCTCACGAAATTTCTACGAGTGGGTTCGAGGTTGGCTACACGATGAATGTGTTCACTTTCTATTCTGACTTGTTTCTCGAAAAGGGGAAATATTAGTTGATGTATCGCGAAGCACGTTGTGTTATCAGGTGGAAGCTAAATCTATTATATCGGCAATTTCTGGTTTCGTTTCAATAGGCTTTAGAAACATTCTCTAGCGCCCGGCTAGAATTCCGAACGCGTTTCCTACAGTCTGTCGAGCTCTTGAATGGTGGTAGTAGAATACCTTCCCTTCTTCACTTTTAACGGCTGATTTGCTGTATGGACGCATCAATCAGGTTTTAAGAGGGAAGGCTTCATCTGCAACAACTACATAAGGAAACTTCTCAGTTCCTAGGAGTAGCGCTTTGTCTTGTGGAACGGCGTATTTGTTGCTTTCAAATCTTTTCCCCATCTGAGATTGCTCAAAAGTCCCTCCATCGCTACTTTTGCTGAAAGCTCCAACGTCAACAAGCTTGAATTTGTTTTATTAGCTTTGGTAGATGCAAATTACAGTGGAGTATGTGCCTTTGTAGTTATAGTGCAATGAACCACCACCAGCTGGACCTCGGGTTTGAACGTGCTTGCCGTCCAAAATTCCTGTGCAGTGTGGATAATACCACTTCTCATCATAATCCTTGGCGATCATCTTTCTTTCGTTCTGGCATGTAAATCGTTTGTAGTGTTTTCCAAATTACTTGGCAACTCTCTTTAACTATTTTTCCAATAGTAGAAAATACAATCCGAAAATAAAAGCTAAATGAACATCATTCTCCCTACTACATCACCGAACTGCCATACCTAAGCAGGTGGGGAGCACCAAGACGTCACTGCACATATAATGGATGACAGTCGTCCGCAAGCATCAACTTACTATAATCATTGAACTGCAATACCGCACCAGGTGTGACAGTAAACGAGTACAAGGACATCACTGTACATCCAGTAAACCACAGCCTTCAACAAGCATCGGTTAGAAGTACCACTTCACGATAACAACGTCAACAAATAAGACCCGGCATCGCATGCTATACTGCTTCTCTCATGATTTGTGACACCCATATAAATGAGTTGACGCCTTCCAGTTACTTCAATGGTGATCGTCGAGCACAAAAACTGACGGAGCAGCATAAAACAACTATTTCGAAAAAGAAAACAAATATATTCTCTCTATATTAAAACAAGCGTAGATTTAAGAAAATTATATACATTTGTAATGTGATATTTTTCTTCTCTATCTTTGTAAAAGTAATTATTTTTATTATATATGTAAAGTCCATAATTTATAGATACCTTAAAACTTTTTCTGAAGAAACTTAGTTAGTATACTTATATAATCTCACAGACTCATGGAAAGTCTATTTATTTCTTTTACATGTAAAATTAGGAAAGGATTTATGCAGAATTTTTCTTCTTTAAGTGACATTCAAAAACACCTTTTTGGGGTAATAATATTAATACCGAGGATAGAATTAAGAGGAAACGTTTCTTCATTCTTACACAAAAAAACAGTGACACATAAAAGAAAAGATAGTGCCTAAATAAATAAAACAAAGCAGTACAACAGAGCTTTTGCGAACATTTACGCAAAGCCTAACTAAAGAAAAGAGATAACCACACCAAGACATAATACACCGTACACTAACGAGTTTAGATAAAGAAAGCATTGTAAAATAACTTTTGAAAATGAAAAAGAAAAGCAGACACGTAATGGCAATGGCAAAGAAAATTAATTTTTGTAAAGTCCCTTTCTGCCTAGCAACAAAACACAAATTGTATAATTAGAAACTAGAAACAATAGCTATAAAGAAATAATTACAAAAATTATTAAGAATGGCTGAGAAAGTTAATTAGAAAATCCGAAAGAACAATTTTTGCTGACTGTCAATGTTTTCCTCGGTATTGACATACCCCAGACAAAAATTTTGTCACAAGGGGGGGGGGGGGGGGAGGGATAATTTTCTGTAAGTGTGTGGGTGTTATTTTGTCGAGTTCCGCGACGGATTGATTTGACAAGTACCCTTTGGCTCCTGCAAGAAGCAATCCCCACCCCACTACTATATAAGTCAGACAGATGCTCCTAATGTACCAAAAAAAAGAATGCCTGAAAAACTTTCCACAATAAATGGCTTCTGGAGTCGTCTGCTGTAAGGAAAAGACACAAAAATATTCTATTTTCTTACGTAACTAGTGGGATACTTGGGTACTGGAGTATTGCTAATTAGTGAAAGAAAAACATTAACTGAACGGAAAATATTATTTATTGCAAAATCTGAGAAAATCAAATGAAACTTTTATTTATAGACTGATATACAAATTTCCGGTTTATTTTCGGAATAGGAGGTTACCTCTTATGTATAGGAATCATGCTAATGAAATTTATATACAAGGTGTGGGAAAGCTCTTTTATCCCTTTTCTTTAGGAATGTTATTTACTTGGCAGAATGGCTGAGAGCCGCACCTACTCAACTTAAATAATTATCCGATTGAATTTTTCTAAGTATGATCGAGGCTGTCGTGTGAGAAATGTAATGGAGTGACGTGAATGAAGTATGTTATTTCTAATAGAGGAAAGATGGGGCTCGTTTGCGCTGTAGCACACAATACTGTGAGGTGCGACGACAGCTGCCTGCGTCGTTCGCCACTGAAACAAAAAAAAAAAAAAAACTATCTCTTTCTATCTAGATTGACCTTCGCCAATCGAACTCTCACTATGCCTTGATGAAGTCAAGGACTCATATCTGCCCCTAGTCCAACTATCGGCATGGTACACCGGTCAGATAACCAGTCCACCGCGATGCCACTCAACGTTCGCACCACACATTAAGTGTCGAGGCCAATGTTGTGGATTGGCAAAAGAGCCAACCCACTATGAGAGGAAGCCGAAAGGCACGCGTTTTAGCTCACACAGGCTGGCGTGAGGTCTGGAACAGGTCAAGGAAATGAGACTAGCAAAAAACGTCCGTAGCTGCTGGAATACTTAACTTTCATTCATAATTGGTGAACATCGCTCTTGACGGTACATGTTTTACAGCATCAATAGTAACTGGTAATGGCGCCTTGCTAGGTCGTAGCAAATGACGTAGCGGAAGGCTATGCTAACTATCGTCTCGGCAAATGAGAGCGTAATTTGTCAGTGAACCATCGCTAGAAAAGTCGGCTGTACAACTGGGGCGAGTGCTAGGAAGTCTCTCTAGACCTGCCGTGTGGCGGCGCTCGGTCTGCAATCACTGATAGTGGCGACACACGGGTCCGACGTATACTACCGGACCGCAGCCGATTTAAAGGCTACCACCTAGCAAGTGTGGTGTCTGGCGGTGACACCACAGCCAACACAGTGAACAAATGCTTAATCGCAAGCGACTCAATATAGAGTATCACTCCGCTTCGCTAGCCACAGAGGTGCTCTCTCAGTGCAGTACTGAGACTTTGTTCCTTGTTCTCTGTGTACACGCACGAGCGCACTCGTTCCTGCTACGTGTTTCCGCTTCGAGAACATCACTGGAACCACTGCTTTCCACGCAAAAAGTGAAAGGGTATATCATCCACTGTCTTTCCCTCACTCCTCTGGCTCATTGCGTCAGAAATAGTCCGCCAATCAGCGTTTCTCTTACACATGGGAGAATGGCGCTCCGTTTAAGCCGACCAATCCGGAAATATATAGCCTCTGCGTTAAGCGTTTACTGTCCACCTGTGAGAACTCTGAAACTGCGCACCAGGTCTGCCAAAAATGGGGGCTCTCTCAAACAATAGAGCGGGGTTTGCTTTTAAGGTGAACGTGCAGGCCATTATCCCTTTTCTCTGGCAAAAAACTGTTTTGGTCCCTGGGCGGTCGGCCGGCCGGCGCAGCTGCGTGCTAACTCACGCTCCTATGGACTTTGCAGCGGGCTGGTTGCCTCCGCCGAACAAAAACTCCTTTGGCCGTCATGTCTTGAATATTTGTGTACACCAGCTTCGAGTTTTTAATCTCGATGCCACTTGCGATTTATTTATTAGGTTTGCATATCGATTAAATGGAAATATGTAAAATCGACCCTACCCTATTGAGTTTGGGCTCGAATAAAAGGTTTTAACATGCAGAATACGGTGGTGAGGTCGGAATATGTAAGAAATGAAGGTCGGGAGACCACGCCACCATACACTGTTTCGTCCTAAGCCTCTCTCCTTGAATGCCGGTTATGATATTCCCGGTTTGTATGGTCATACAGCACCAGATTTGACCGAATATTCTCAATCAACATCTCCTCCATCTTCAAATAATAACTGGAAATGGTACAAGGGTGCAAGGGTACTTGACGCTTCTGATGACGGGGTGGCGGAGGGTGCTTGTGTGCATTGATTGAATTAATTGTGAGCAGATCTGTAGACTGTGTCATGTGTTATTTGGACAGTTTACGAGTACTCAGTGTGTCCACACATCACTGTGCTGCATTATTTAGGAGGAGTCTGCAAGTGTGTACTGAAATTATTTCGTTACTTTAGGAGTCATTTGCATGTCTGTAGAGCGTTATTTAGAAGTAGTTTACAGGTCTGTGGGCTCTGTGAGATGGCCCCAAGCATGTCAGAGCGCGTGTTTTGTATCAGTGTGATAAATATATTCCATCCCGAAATAAATTGTTCCAAAATAAATAGAGTGCACTCCTTCCTTACTTTCCCCTGCAGTGCAGAGCAGGCTGAGTCATTTTCACTCCATTTGCCCCCTGCAGACCACCATCTTGGATTACGTCACATGAGGGATGACAGCACAATCTGGTGACAATACTGTGTACTAGGTCAGTTGGACTCTAAATCTCGTGGTGGACACACTGCCTACAAAATAAAAACTTGTGTCCAGAGTCGTTTTCCCGCCATTTCCCCCCATCTTGGATTACATCATGAAACGGACGACAGCGCCCTCTGGTGGTGGTACTGAGTACTAGACCTCGTGGTGAACACAGTTTGCCACCATCATGGGTAATTGTACTTGCGTCATCATCTGACGTCATGGCCGCCATCTTGGACGACAGTGCCCTCTGGTGCCTGTCCTGTGTACTAGGTCAGTTGGAGTGTGGACCTCCAGCACACTGGTTGGTGATGCTGCCTCTAATTGTTTAAATAAAGACTGATGCATGATTTCGACACTTGACGATTAGCAAGCATGTTTGCAGAGTCTTTTAGATGGATTATTATTTTGACAATTTACGAGTTGTTTGGCTCTCTGGATATAAATGTATTGTATTATTTACGAGTGGTTTGCGTATCTGTAGGTTGTGCAGTGCGTTATTTTGACGGTTTACAATTAGCAGGCGTGTGTGTAGAGCATTATACATGAGTTATTTAGGGGTAGTTTGCAGGTCTGTATGCTGTGGTGCATGTCAGAGCGTGTATTCTGAATCACTGTAATAAATATACTCCATCACTAAATAAATTACTCCAAAATAAATAAAGTACACTCCTTCCTCTCTCCACCAGCTCAGTGCAGGCTGAGTCCTTTTCCCACCAATCCCTAGGAAGAGGTGGCGGTCGGGTGACTTAGGTTAGTGGAAGTGAGCCTTGTTTCCCGCAATTTTCTTAGGCTGGTAGCAAAACCCCAAGTGACCTTTCTTTACTGCCAAAATTCATACTTGGCACCAGTTCATAAGAGGAGGTGGCGGTCGGGTGACTGAGGTTAGTACAAGTGTCCTTTTTTCGCACCATTTTCTTAGCTTAGTAGCGAAAACCCTAGTGACCTTTGTTTATTGCCAAAATTCACACTTGGCCCCAGCTCATAGGAGGAAGTGACGGTTGGGTGAGATAGGTTAGTGGAGGTAGGCCAAGTGGCCTATCTTTCCTCGATTTTTTTGAGTAGTAGAGATAACCATGATGTGGTGCCTTATCCTGTTGGAATTTGAACTTCCCGCTATTTTTCTGGGGTAGGGCAGGGGTTATATTAGTGGAGGTAGCCCAATTGACCTTCTTCCTGTCAAAATTCAAACTCCCCATCAAAATCCGACATGTTGAATGATGTCATGGTCGCTATCTTCGATGACATCATGCACTGTTTCCAAGTCTACATGCCATCATCTTGGATGACGTCATCGCCGCCATCTTGGATACATCTGGCAACAGTGCAGAGTGTCCTCGTACAAATGTTGTCCCAATACTGGCGCTCCACCAAAATTACTGCAACTTGCTGAGTTATTGACAGTGTAGCTAAAGATTTGGTAATGCAAAGATAAACTTCAAGAAATTGAGGTTGACACAATGTCCTCCATCAAAATCACATGTTAATTATGTAATACTGCAAAAAAGACTGGCTCACAAAAACTGTCAGAAAACGACATCCACATGACTAATCCGCCACACTATACCATCATTAGCGAAAGAAAACTTATGGATTACCATCAAAATCTTGCTAGTGTACACAAATGATCGTCATTCAGTTACACATTAATTTGTTCCTCTTGCATTGCAACATAAAGTTGTAAGCGGCTATTAGTTTTGAAATTCATAAAATATAAAAAATATTATAACCCAGTATAAAGTTGGGGAGGTGGGGATAATTAGTTGTAAAATCTTCCTAACATTTCTATGAGCTTGTTACACAATTACAAACGAAATGCCAATTTCAATACTTAAGAAAACTATACTGCAAATACAAAATGAGAATTGTATGTTTTTTGTTAACTTATTAATTAGTAACAGTTGAACCAGTGCAGAGATACATGTATGCTTGCTAGAGGCTGAATGACATTAGTGACAGAAAATGAGTCGGTAGAATAACGTAAATTATAAATGGCCAGATAATTGAAAAAGGGTGCTACAAAATTTATACAAGGATTTAAATGTGGCAGCCTGACACTTCGTTATAGTTATCCTAACGGTCATATATGGGTACATTTCAGCCTGTATAGTTCTTTCCCTTCGCTGCTTATCTTCTCCCACCACACCTCTGCTTGCTGCGCCTTACACCACCCTTTCCTTGATACCGCCCTCCAATTCTGCCGCATGCTTCCGGTGTCCTGAAACCTGAGCCAAGATAGCTCTCCACTGCATTTGGGCCTCAGTACACCAGAATGACGACCTTGAGTATGCGTGCTTGCTTTTTATGGACGATATTATCGGGTTGCTTGTAATATCTATATTATTTCAGCGTGCTTGTCTGCTGCTCAACACCTATGTGGAGAGTAGCAATATTATTCGATTATTACTATCCCATTCTGGATTTTCCACTGTGTGAAGTACGTTTTTACACTCTCCACATATTAGTGTCAACAGAGACTAATAGAATTACAGAATAGGTATCCAAATAAATACATAAATTAATGAATAATATGGTTTGTGACTGGAGAGAAGTTGCTGCTCCACACATACTGTTCATATAGTAATCTTTCAAGTGCGAATTAGGTGCACGATTTGACTGGTGCTTCTCGATTAATCTTGTCTCACTGCATTTGGCTCTACCTGCTCCCTCTGGCGCCATCTCCTCAAATTCTACTCTGTAATAAACCTTTATCGAATAAACACAGAAAAGTTGTCGACAGTCTTGATGGGCACCGCATGCTGCTGTACCCGTGTTAAACGTGTGCCTGCTGGTTCCTGTAATCAGAAGTGCTTTGTATGTGACAGATGGTCAGCTCCACTGTGGAAGTGACGTAAGCAATAGGGTACTGAGACAGTGCCACAGTTGTCGGTTTGCCAGGCAGATGCTTTGCTGTGAAAGGGAAGCAACAAAGCAGCGCGGCACTGGCAGAACGTTTTAGCTGAGCACTCTCACCACTTACACTGCCGAGTGCTCAGATGTCGGCCCTGGGGGTCCACACATTTCCACTGAGGGTACTTTCTGAGTCAGAACTAATATGTGACGCATTCTGCATGTTCATCGAGCCAAATGCTCCAAGTTTTGATCCATCAGATATTAAAAATGCCATCCTAAAGCAAGAGTCAGTTTGTCACTGTCCTCATTAGAATGACGTACAAACAAAAGCAGTTTTATTGCCCGGCAGCTCGTTGTAGCTCTCTCGAGTCTAGATACCTTTTATTAAGAGTGAAGAATCCGTTTCCATATAGTTAAAACATCTTTATGACATCACAGAGCCATTTTAGGCTTACGCTTCACCTCGTATGTGATATGTAACGTAAGGCTTCTCGAGATCTATCGTGACGAGGAGCTGACCATTATATATGTATGGGCAGAAAAAGTGCATTCTGGGTTTCAGTCGATTCATTTTGTGTACAGTATTTTGACGGCCGACCCTGTCTTTTGCATGTGGGCTTAATTAAATAAATGAAAATAATTTTTATTTTTCGTAGCTGTATGTCCGATTACGAAGTCTCGTAAACGGTTGGCCCTGACTAGTATTTGTACGCAATCTGACTGCATAGAACAACAACAAAGACTGAAATGAAATTTCCGTTAACACAATTAATTAATTAAGTCCCCAGCAACTATAAAACCTACGAAACCAAAGCACAAGTATAACTGTTCTGTGTGTGGAAGTATGACTCAACGTACACATGTGGCACGGTTCTTCGTCAATAAGACAAGAAATTTTAAATACCATTTATACTGAAGTAATTAAAAAATAGAAATATTGTAATTGCAAGAAAACCAGAATTACACTCTAATACAAGAACACGAGCCAGATGCTTGTTGACTGAACCTGTGATGACGCATTATTTAAGACATGGAAATAATGAAAAAAAAACGAGTTTTGTTACCTTCATATATATTGACGAAAAGCACTCTAATCATTACAATATCTCCATTGGAACAACATCTGCTGTCTAGCCCATCAAACAACTGCATAAATCATGGAACAAGCACTCACTACTACAACATCTCCACAAGCACTCCGTACTATGACCTCTCGACACGAACTGACTAGTACCACATCTCAGCAAGCACTGCCCACCGCTACTTCTCAATAATCACTGCCAGTGGAGGCGGATGAATAATACTCTCTGGCGCGATCTCTGGCGCTGTGGCTCAGTGTAGCCACCTTTCATATGCCCTTCCTCCACGGGCTAGAATTTGATGGTATTTTTGCCAGCATTGGTGGTGAAAATACCACCAAATTCGTCCAAAAAAAATACAGACAAAAATAAAAGATAATATTTATACGTAAATGTCATATAACTAGATAAAATTTTGGCTTTGCACTGACCTTTCAATAACCTAATATATAAAATACAGTAAGCAATACAAATTCTTTCATACATGTGACTTTACATAATAGTTTACACAAGTATTATGTGGTTAAACAATTCAATCAATACCGTCAGCAATGACGAATATGTGCAGGTAAGAGTCTCATAACTTTCATAAACAGTAATACACAAAAAATCAGTTTATACAAATATTCACATATATGCTTTCCATGAGTCAATAAACAAGCAGTTGACAGTTCCAGCAGTAGCACCCAGCAATGTTGAGCAGGTGCAGACACCATCAAGTGACATTATGTCAGTAGAAGCAGTTCCATCACTGGCACCCAGCAATGTTGAGCAGGTGCAGACAGCAACAAGTGACATCATTTCAGTAGAAGCAGTCCACCAGTGGCACCCAGTAATGTTGAGCAGGTGCAGACACCAACAAGTGACTTTATCTCAGTAGAAGCAGTCCATCAGTGGCACCCAGCAATGTTGAGCAGGTGCAGACAGCAACAAGTGACATCATCTCAGTAGAAGCAGTCCATCAGTGGCACCCAGTAATGTTGAGCAAGTGCAGACATCAACAAGTGAAATTATTTCAGTAGAAGCAGTCCATCAGTAGCACCCAGTAATGTTAAGTAGGTGCAGACAGCAACAAGTGACATTTCAGTAGAAGCAGTTCCATCAGTGGCACCCAGTAATGTTGAGCAGGTGCAGACGCCAACAAGTGACATTATTTCAGTAGAAGCAGTTCCACCAGAGGCACCCAGCAATGTTGAGCAAGTGCAGACATCAACAGGTGACATCATTTCAGTAGAAACAGTTCTATTAGTGGCACCCAGCAATGTTGAGCAGGTGCAGACAGCAACAAGTGACATCATTTCAATAGAAACAGTTCTGTCAGTGGCACCCAGCAATGTTGAGCAGGTGCAGACACCAACAAGTGACATCATTTCAGTAGAAGCAGTCCATCAGTGGCACCCAGTAATGTTGAGCAGGTGCAGACACCAACAAGTGACATTATTTCAGTAGAAGCAGTCCATCAGTGGCACCTAGTAATGTTGAGCAGGTGCAGACACCAACAAGTGACATCATTTCTGTGGTGTCACCGCTAGACACCACACTTGCTAGGTGGTAACTTAAATCGGCCGCGGTCCTGTAGTACATGTCGGACCCGCGTGTCGCCACTGTGTAATCGCAAACCTAGCGCCACCACATGGCAGGTCACAAGACACGGACATGACATCGCCCCAGTTGTACGGAAGACATAGCTTGCGACCAGACGTACGAAGCTTTCCTCTCATTTGCCGAGAGACAGATAGAATAGCCTTCAGCTTAGTCCATAGCTACTACCTAGCAAGGCGCCATTTGTATCAGTGCTAATAGTGTACTAATATTCAAGAGAGATGTATTCCAACAAGAGAATAAAGATAAGTATTAAACGCATCTACGTACTTTTCCTCTTATTCATTAATAAGTCTCATGTTCCAGAACTTCAAGCCCGTCTGCGTTAGTTTAGCGTGCACCTAGCTACCTCATTGTGTCTATGCTGTATTAAATAGACACAACAATTTCAGTAGAAGCAGTCCATCAGTGGCACCCAGTAATGTTGAACAAGTGCAGACACCAACAGGTGACATCTTTTCAGTAGAAGCAGTCCATCAGTGACACCCAGCAATGTTCAACAGGTGTAGACACCAACAAGTGACATTATCTCAGTAGAAACAGTTCCATTAGTGGCACCCAGTAATGTTGAATAGGTGCAGATACCAACACATGACATTATTTCAGTAGAAGCAGTCCATCAGTGGCACCCAGCAAGTTGAGCAGGTGCAAACAGCAACAAGTGACATTATGTCAGTAGAAACAGTTTCATCAGTGGCACCCAGCAATGTTGAGCAGGTGCAGACACCAAGAAGTGACTCCATTTCAGTAGAAGCAGTTCCATCAGTTGCACCCAGCAATGTTGAACAGGTGCTACAGCAACAAGTGACACCATTTCAGTAGAAGCAGTCCATCAGTGGCACCCAGCAATGTTGAACAGGTGCAGACACCAAGAAGTGACTCCATTTCAGTAGAAGCAGTTCCATCAGTTGCACCCAGCAAGTTGAGCAGGTGCAAACAGCAACAAGTGACATTATGTCAGTAGAAACAGTTTCATCAGTGGCACCCAGCAATGTTGAGCAGGTGCAGACACCAAGAAGTGACTCCATTTCAGTAGAAGCAGTTCCATCAGTTGCACCCAGCAATGTTGAACAGGTGCTACAGCAACAAGTGACACCATTTCAGTAGAAGCAGTCCATCAGTGGCACCCAGCAATGTTGAACAGGTGTAGACACCAACAAGTGACATTATCTCAGTAGAAACAGTTCCATTAGTGGCACCCAGTAATGTTGAACAGGTGCAGACACCAGTCCATAATATTCACTATCACTAATCACACTGATCATCAGCAGAAATTAAACATTTCTAAGTGACACACATTATGTTGAACAAGTGCAGGTAACAGTCCATAATATTCACCATCACTAATCAGACAGTTCATGCATGAACAACAGTTTGAATGCACACACAATTGCTTTAACAAAATTATGATCAATGCTCTTACACTAAACATACAAATCATAATAAACACACAAATGATATCAGATAATTGTCATATTAACTATTACAATACACAAATAACAGTAAACCTATAATATTTATGGGTGTCAGTGCAAGCCACAACAAACAAGTAAAATAATATTTAGGAGATAGGTCGGTACCAATTATTTAGGATGAGGAAAGGAAAACACACAAAACACACTCACTCATCTTTCATCCACATTAAGTGCTACTGTGTAGGTGAATAGTGTTAACTGTGTAAATGCAATTCTGTCAAAATTTTATGTTCAACTTGTGTATCAAGTAGTAGTGGCAGCAATGTGTAATAGTCAATAATACGTCAACGTCATAGTCATCATGTCAAGACTAATGTTTGCCAAGCCAAATCAAATGTACGGTTGCTGAACAACTGTCAGTGTGCCAAGATATGCAATTACTTCCTCTCTCCAAAAAAAAAAAAAGTATATACTGCTTAGTGATTTAACAAAGTGTGTGTGAAGACAATCTTCCTTCCACTTGAGTGTTCTAGTCTGCCATCTTCATCCTCATTGTTCCATATAAACCAACAAAAAAAATATACTCCTCACTTACTTTCCCTCTTATCCACCAAAACTCCAATAATCATCAGCATCACATAATCTCAATACTTCAATGATACCTCTTACGTCGATACATATAAACCTTAGCATCAATATCATTTACCTTACCTCTTGTCCACCAAAACTCCAATAATCATCAACTTCACACAATCTCAATACCTCAATAATACCTCTTCAATACGTCGATACATATAAATCTTATTACCAATATCATTTCACTTCCATAACAACTCTTTCCTCTAGTCAGTCTCCTCGAACAAGTACAGATAAAATCCTAGTGCAAACTTCATCATCCCATACAATCCGAAGACACAATGTCGACACACAACCTCTATGTAGTCCACCTGAGCCAAATCTTCTACTCATTATGAATCATAAAATACATTTTGGTTACCTTGTCCATCATTAAACAAAAGAAATGCATACATGACCTCTAACAGCCTTTAGTTTGAATAACTCTCAGTAAGTAAGTACGAGTACGTAGTATGAAGGATCACATAAGACTTTGAGTGAATAAATCGCAATATTTCACAGTGTGTACACCACTTCAAGAATCATGGCAGAAGGAAACATGTGGAGTATTTTTTGTGTCACTTGCTATTTCAATTGCTCACGAAGAATGCAGTGTAATAGCTGTCAATGGTCTAAACCTAGTGTTGGTATGTCATGTCGTTAGCTTCCTTCCTATTAGCATAAATTTATACAGCTTCCATAAAACCTCCAGTTCCTGTGACTGCAATGAAGTTTCTTGTACTAATGTCGTTCGTAGCATTATAGCAGTTCATTTTCTTATCTTAAAAATATAAGGCAATGAGCGTAAGCAAAACATGCAATAGCGAGTAAATATACCAGTAGAGAATAGAATGTCAACAAGTGGATGCAGCACAATTCCTACAACGAGGCTCTGCCAAGCAAACAATCTATAATTAATACCATAGTGTGACCTAAACTCCATGTTCGTACTCCGCATATCACCATTTCTATATACAACAAAACAAAAATGTGTAAATATGCAATCCATATGCAAAGCAGCAAATATGTTATCTTACATAATAAACAGGTCATTATCATCACATCAGCATAAGCAAATAAATGTTCGTATGTAATCTTAATAAGTAAACATGAAAGCACAAGCAGATAAATCACAAAGTATAACTTACATACATAACAGCACAACTAATCAGGTGACAATTATAATTTAAATAAATAAGCACAGCAGGCACATAATTAAAAAAAATATGACATCAGTGAAAAAGCATAGCAGCCAAGCGATGCATAATATATACAAATAACAACCCTGTTCATTAATCAATCATTGTCAATATCAGTTAATGTACGCAAGCACGTCGCTTCACAAGTAAATTCATAGAACATGAAATTTAGCACAAAGTATGAATCACGTAATCGGGAGCAGCAAATTGCGTTTAAAGTACGTACCTAAGTGGAAATATGTTACCTGAAAAATGAACTCAATTAATAGTTACCTTTTTAGTTTATTACTTTCTTCTTCGAAATGACATTCTTCCTGAAAATTTCTCGATAGCAAGTCGTCTTAACGTCGGACACGCACAGAATTTACCTGAAGTTCTTAAATATTTTATACAACCGTATCCTGAAAAATACTGAACGTTAATAACATAATTTATAAAGTCACCATAGCTTTATACAGAATTTAATCGGAGAAATTAGACTGTGTATTTGTTTACGGCTGTCAGTGCATTCGCACTGGGCGCTCGATCAGCTGTAGGCGCGTGACGTAGGAAGTGATTGTTTGCGGTCAACGACTGCCTCGTGCGCCGCGCAGACTTCACTGTTGCTTTGAGTATCTGCCGCCGCCGGAACACGGCGCGGTATCCTTGCATTCTCTGCATGTTTACATGTAACTGTTAGTCTCTAAAAAGTATGTCATTTCACAAAAATTTTAACGTTCGATATACGATGTATTCCCTTAGAGCGCCGAGATTTAAGAGTTTCTACTTCGACAGTGTTATCATGAATAATTTTTCGAACTCTATATGGACCGTTATAAAGCAGAAAAAATTTGCGACACAAGCCTTTTCCTTTATGAGACAAACGGTGAGACTTAATTAATACCTTTTGACCAACTGACAAAGTTTTTAAACGACCAGGACGTTTAGCTGATTTCTCTCTTCTAGCAGCCGCAGATGCAATATTTTGCAGAACCAGGTTCACAACTTAAGAATGCCGCAGTTTCCGTGTAGGCGGAAAAGGAACGATTTCAGAAATGCTTTATTTTTCAATATCAATAGAGGCGGTAAGGAAGTTGAGTTATTAGGGAGTTCATTCAGAATGTTTTGAAAACTATGAAGATACTCATCTCACGTTCTATGATTCTGATGACAATAAAGACGGCACAGTTTATTGATTTCCTTCATCCATCTCTCTGAAGCATTAGATTGAGGGTGAAAAAGTGAAATGAAAATTGGTTTAATCTTACGACGCCGTAGAGTACGAAGCCAAATTTTAGAGCGAAACTGTGATCCATTATCTGATATAACCTTATCAACATGACCAACTTCTTTAAGAAAATGTTTGATGAAAGCGTTAGATACTGAACGAGCTGTTGCTTTGCGTAAAGGTGTAAAACACACATATTTTGATGTCAATTCCACTGCTACGAAAATGTACGCAAAACCATTAGTAGAACGAACCACTGGACCGAACAAATCGACTGCAGCCATGTCCTTTAATTTCGCTGGAATGATAGGAAACAACGGTGCTCTGTGAGAAATAGTTGGCGGCCTAGCCTTTTGACATAATTTGCATTTGGCAAGAACAGATCGAATACGTTTTTCTATATTACTGAAGTAGCAATTTTCTCGTAATTTATGAAAGCATTTTCTGGGACCAAAGTGTGCATAACTGAAATGTGTAAACGAGGTGTGGCCAAATCATCCAATCTAACAAAGCGTCTAAGAAAATTACAGACACCAAGGAAACTACGAACATCACGTTTTGTGGTAGGAACAGCATAATTACGAATAGCGTCTAATTTTTCTGGATCAGGAAAAATACCTTCTGTAGAAATAATATGACCAAGAAATTTCACCTGAGAACGACCAAATTCAGATTTTTCCAAGTTCACTGTAATGCCAACTCTTGCAAAGATACGTAATAATGAATCCAAAATTTTGTTGTGCTCACGCCAAGAATGTTTAGCAATAAGAATATCGGCAACATATGAAGTAATATTGTCACGAAGATAAACAGGTAAAATTTCGTTTAAATTACGAATGAATGCTGCAGAAAATATAGTAAGTTCAAACGGTAATTTCCGAAGTCACTTTTGGGTAAAATCGTCATATCCGGTTAATCTTTACGTACTGTCTAGATAGATTGATAGTAGAAGAGTTGTTTTTATAGATGCAAAGAATAGTGAAAGAGTAGGCAGCGGTGCAGAAAACTAAAAGTGAAATAGCACCACTACAGCTCGGGGCCCTGTGAACGCTACGGCACATATTCACTTAGTGTAGTGAATCCCCTGAGGACCTTAATAGCTGCACATAAATTTTAGTTTGTGACTTAGTGGCAAATTTGGCGGAAGTGCGTATGTAAATTGATCTAGCCATGAACATGGATGTATGTCATTCTTAGAATTACGAAAGATCTTAAATTTCCGAACAGTCAAAAAGTGTTTATAGTCAAAGTTTTCGCCTCGTGGCGACAAAGACCTACCGCGTCTGTCCCAGTCCCAATGTTGATTATTGTCAAGTTCGCGCGCCTGGCGCTCTCTTGTTGCATCCCGTAAATGAAACAAATTATTTTCTTCAAACCCCTCTGGTATCTGTGATTCTAAATTTCTTTTGCTGTCTTTTCCTACGATTTCGCTTTCAATATGTTTGTCTTGTTTTTGTAGTGCCTCAAATTCCCTATTAACGCGATCATTAAATTTTTCCTGATTTTCAACATGTTTATTTATGTTCTGGTACTCTTCGATTTCTGCAAATGGTAATGGAGCTGTATCATCCGAATCTCTGTCCCCATGTAAACTAAGACTTGTCAATTTATCTGAAATCTCAACTCTTTCCGATGAGTCACCTATTTTTTCTTTCTGTTTATTTACGTCTTCCGTAAGTGTCGCGACTCGGGTTTCGGTATTGTCACATTTAGTAGTTAACTGTTCATACTGTTGCGTTAAGTTATTTATTCTGTCATTTGATATGGATTCCTCGATTCTCTCAAATATTTCCTCCTTATCGTGTGCACGTTGTAAATTTAACTCTGAAAATTTTTGTACTATCACGCGATCTTTTTCTTCCCTTTCTCTGTCCTGTTCCTCTTGTCTGATTTCTGTTGAAATTAAGCTATTATTGTGAGCCTTCAAAAGCGGTTGTACTTCTTCTCTAATTTCTTTCTTTGTTTCACCTTTCATGTTTTTGAAACATGTCCCTGTTCGTGAGCCTAACTGTGTTGCCATTGTTTCCATTTCGGTTTTACTTGTTCCTATTTCTGAGCCTAACCATGTTACCATTGCTTCCATCCCTGTTTTTAATTCAGAACGTAAAGTTCCCATCTCTGTTTCAATTGTTCCTATTTGTGATCCCAAATTTAATATTGCACTCATCAACTGCTCCATATCTTCTGTCGTTAACCACGTAATCCGAAAATTTTTCGATTGTGAAAAATTTTGAACTGGTTCCGGACTATTTTCCCGACTTATTAAATTGTTTTCCACTTCATTATTCATAACACTGTTCTTCTGTGTTGGCGAGTTCGCCATGTTAACAATTTCGTTATTCTGACTATTCATCATTTTTGCCTTTTTCATGAATCGCGTAATCATTTACAAAGCATACAAAACTCGTCACTATACAAAAATTACAGAGAATATAACACGTTATCACCAACAATACCATTCACACGAAATGCTTCCCTCAAACACGATTAACGAACAATTGAAATAATTGCACTAAATTATCAAACCCGTAGACAAGACAACAACAAAAATAAATTTTGCAAAATACCATTAGAAGAATGCCAATTACCAAATCTACACATGCAATATAGACTACAATTACTAAACTACAAATTACTACAACAATACTACTGTCTACTATTTTCACAATCAGAAGAATTCCAAGGGACGATCCGAAGCAGCGGTCGCCACGTGCATGGGGGCTTAATTACATAAATGAACATAATTTTAATTTTTCGTAGCTGTAAGTCCGATTACGCAGTGTCGTAAACGGTTGGCCCTGACTAGTATTTGTACGCAATCTGACTGCATAGAACAACTACAAAGAATGAAATGAAATTTCCGTTAACACAATTAATTAATTAAGTCCCCAGCAACTATAAAACCTACGAAACCAAAGCACAAGTATAACTGTTCTGTGTGTGGAAGTATGACTCAACGTACACATCTGGCACGGTTCTTCGTCAATAAGACAAGAAATTTTAAATACCATTTATACTGAAGTAATTAAAGAAATAGAAATACTGTAATTGCAAGAAAACCAGAATTACACTCTAATACAAGAACACGAGCCAGATGCTTGTTGACTGAACCTGTGATGACGCATTATTTAAGACATGGAAATAATGAAAAAAAAACGAGTTTTGTTACCTTCATATATATTGACGAAAAGCACTCTAATCATTACAATATCTCCATTGGAACAACATCTGCTGTCTAGCCCATCAAACAACTGCATAAAACATGGAACAAGCACTCCCTACTACATCTCCACAAGCACTCCCTGCTACGACTTCTCGACAAGAAGTCTTCACTGCGACATCTCAGCAAGCACTGCCCACCGCTACTTCTCAATAATCACTGCCAGTGGAGGCGGATGAATAATACTCTCTGGCGCGATCTCTGGCGCTGTGGCTCAGTGTAGCCACCTTTCACTTTTCTCAGGGGCAGAGTCCAGGTGGCGAGGACAAGTGGCGGCTAGACTCGTGGCACAGGAAGTGGGCGACGGGGTGCGTCGTGGTAACGTTGCGCACGAAACACGATGTACTTCTGGGTGTTCGCCAGTCATCGTCCCTATCAGTTGTGCGGAGGAAACCTGGCATATCGAGCAGAAAAGTAACTCCGCGTTGCCGGATAACACTTCAGATGGCTCGCATCGTACACTGCTCGTGTCTTTACATTCACAGTAACTGGGCAACTTAGCGAGCAAGAGTAACTAAGGCTAGTTAGTGTTAAGTTGCAGACGTTTGCCTGATACAGAGTTAGTCCGGAAACTGTACGGGAGGGTCAGGTCTGGAAGGCCCTTAACTGCTTACAGTGAGGCGGTTGTCAGTCAAGAGTGGAGACCTGTGTCCCTTTTCCCCTTCTGTCGTGTTCACCATTTGTCTGCGGTTCGGACTCGAATGTTTTGTAAATGATGTCTAGCTTTACTCGTAAGCCTGTCCTATGGTGTGTGGTGATAAATCTGTAAAATCTGCTAATTCATCAAAGGATGATCCTTTTGTATAGCTGGCATCAGTTACCCTCACGCCACATCTGTTTCATACATAATGTCACATGTTTTGAAAGAAACTGGTATGGGATGCCGTGAACACTAATTTTCCCGGTAAGGGAACAGTAACAGATAAAAGAAGACGGTGACTAAATTTTTTATGAAGGTGTATTCCATCGCCAAAGTGCGACTGAAAGATTTACGAACCTGTTCTCGGCACGAATGTTGACGAGTTTCCATTCGAAATTTGATACTTCATTTATGTAGTGCATCAGTTTATCAAATGACTGTACACTCATACAGCTTCTCTTTTTAATAAAGTCACCTTCCTGATCTCCGTAAACATTGTTATGGAAGTGCTAGCCATTTTAATGACGGGTAATACATTTCTGGAATCTTTTTTATGTGTCTGACTTAAATTAGTTTGAACCAACATTGCTAACCTATGGAATGTGGAGAAACCTGTTTCCTATTTACTCACATGTGAAAAGGTACTCCTGCGTGCTCCAAATAGAGTACCAGCCGCATTCATCAAATGCAAATGGAGCGAGAGGGTAGAGGCAGGCGAACGAGTGGCCAGCATCCACAGCCTACATCTCTGTTAGTCCAAAAAACTGTCTTTACCAGCTCCCACACAAGTAATGAGTACAGCTGTTTCAGTAGCTCATCTGTATGGTAATTTTATTTTCTCATACCAATTGGGAAAAAATAAGCCTTTAAAAAATTTTCACTGTTTGAAATAAAGTTTAAACCAAGAACTAACGCAGACATTTATATTCATTCAGTTACTGAAAATTTTTTCCAATACGTCAGAATGAATTACATAGACTACGAGGATTTATCTTTGGACGTCTCAGCTCATTCTCCGACGTCTTCTTGAGGATTACTTGCATCCTTCTTTTGCTTAACCTTCTTTGCTCCCCTAACCTAAGCATGTTACATCTTCGGCAACTGTTGCTATGGTATGGATGTGTACTTTTTATAATTTTGAACTTATTTCGAGTGTATAGTAGTTTTTAATTTCATATGAAAATTCAACACATGGACGCATTCCACGTTTAAAATCAAAAATGTTGACAATGACATAGACACACGCAACAGAGAATGCACATACAATGGCACGTAAGCAAATACAACCAATATGTCCTCGAAGCAGTCTGTTAACATTGGCAATAAGGCCTCTCCCATGTCAATTTGCAGACAGCAACCCATAGCAAACAAAGGACAGTGCAAGCTTGAACATTTTTTTCCATGTTACAGGCAAGGAGTTCCATAAAACTTAAGACAGAAACAAATGTGCAGTACAAAGAGGTTGAAGCCTATGTGAGCTAAATCTCTGTGCAAACAATGTATTTGTGTATGTGTGAACACAATCTCTATGCAGTTCTTGATATGTAATACGGAAATCTGGTTTTGCCTTCAGCAAATATTCTCCTTGTTTTAATTCTCAGACATGTTTTGGAAAAGATTCTCCATATTCAGTGGGTTCATTTATTATCTGTCCAATAATGCATAAAGAATTTTTGCATCATAACACACAAGTTTCGAGATGATATTTATATTGATAAAAGTATTAAAAAGAAAATAAATACTGATGTTTGTGTAGCTGCCTGACATTCACAGTACAGTTATAATTATTGTTATCCAGTGTGTCATCTGCAATTAATCAAGTTCTTCCAATGTGTTACGTAATTTGTCAAATATTTTTGTTATGCCTAAAATAAAAATTTTCACTTTGTTTTTCCTCTTGTTACGTTACAGTACTACAGTCACTATATTATGTTTTGCTGTCAAGAAACATTTGCTGTTTTATGTATTCACGAACCTCATTAGGAGACACTGTAGCGCTAGGATAGAAACTGGTAGAGCTCGCCGACGCTCCGTAATTGCTTCATAGACTTCCGGCGACCACCAAGGGGCTGTCTTAGGGGCAACCTTAAGAGAGAGGGATCACGGTTTCTGCCGCAGAAACAACTGTAGTCACAGATCAACGATCGCAGTCATGTTACCGTGTGGGAGAGATTCAGCGGTGACAGCAGCGGTGAGAGTGTCCCAGTCCACTTTGGTTAAAGCCTATCTGGGCAGGCGTCCGTGGGCATGACGCCAGGGCAGTGACAGTAAGATGGGGAAGTGGTCACTAGCACTCAGGTCGTCATGAGACAAGTCCTGGGCGGCAAATTGATAAATCAATGGCCGAATAACTACCATGAGCGACACAAGTGTGTGGCGGCCACAGTATTTAAGAGGCAGAGGTCGAACTGAGACAGTAAAATTTCGACATCTCTGCCTCTGCCAGTATCTACATCCATACTCCGCAAGCCACCTGACGGTGTGTGGTGGAGGGTACCTTGAGTACCTCAATTGGTTCTCCCTTCTATTCCAGTCTCGTATTGTTCGTGGAAAGAAGGATTGTCGGTATGCTTCTGTGTGGGCTCTAATCTCTCTGATTTTATCCTCATGGTCTCTTCGCGAGATATACGTAGAAGGGAGCAATATACTGCTTGACTCTTCGGTGAAGGTATGTTCTCGAAACATTAACAAAAACCCGTACCGAGCTACTAAGCGTCTCTCCTGCAGAGTCCTCCACTGGAGTTTATCTATCATCTCCGTAACGCTCTCGCGATTACTAATTGATCCTGTAACGAAGCGCGCTGCTCTCCGTCGGATCTTCTCTTTCTATCAATCCTATCTGGTACGGATCCCACACTGCTGAGCAGTATTCAAGCAGTGGGCGAACAAGCGTACTGTAACCTACTTCCTTTGTTTTCGGATTGCATTTCCTTAGGATTCTTCCAATGAATCTCAGTCTGGCATCTGCTTTACCGACGATCAACTTTATATGATCATTCCATTTTAAATCACTCCTAATGATTACTTCCAGATAATTTATGGAATTAACTGCTTCCAGTTGTTGACCTGATATTTTGTAGCTAGATGATAAGGGATCTATCTTTCTATGTATTCGCAGAACATTACACTTGTCTACATTGAGATTCAATTGCCATTCCCTGCACCATGCGTCAATTCGCTGTAGATCCTCCTGCATTTCAGTACAATTTTCCACTGTTACAACCTCTCGATATACCACAGCATCATCCGCAAAAAGCCTCAGTGAACTTCCGATGTCATCCACAAGGTCATTTACGTATATTGTGAATAGCAACGGTGAAAGGTCTCTGTTGGATTCCTTTCATCTTTAATTTCTTAAATCTGATGTCATTTATGGAGTAAATTCCTCTCCTAAATTTACTGTGGCGTTTCTGACTATCTGGGAGGAGACTGAGTAGTGGAACGTGTTACTTTTACACGTAAACAAGAACGATCTGTCACACTACTACACTTTAAAACACAGTTAATATGTAATTCATGTCACACAGTCTCATACGGAACCTACATCCGCTTTCTGTTATATACTGTATATGATAAGATACTGTCATCCCCCTTCCCTTCTGTGTGAGAGGATGAATGATCAAATGTGTTTGTAGTTGCATGCTTGAGGGTAGCAGACAAGGCTGTCTGCTAGAGAACAGTAGGACCAACGTCGGAACAGGTAGCTACGGTTCCTAAAAGCAAAGAGGTTTCTATTCTTAGTATGGTCCGGTCCGTCCCTTGTCATGTTGGTATAGGAAGCTGCCCCTCTGGCCCCTTCCGTGTGTCTTTGTGAGCCACTCTCAGGAAGCACGCTGGGTAGTAGGCAGTTGCAGTCTGGCGGTGGCGAGTGTCTGAAATGGTTTGATCTCTGGCTAAGCGCGTGTCTGCTAAGTCCGTAGGACAATGGATTTGTTAAGTTCAGCCTGAGAATTTAATCACCTTTATTTCGGGTTAGCTCTAAGATATCTAAGGTTATCTTAAATTGCAGCGTAGTGTAATTCTCGTGTGAGGTTCATATTATTTTCCGGGAGTTGCTTTGTTACTACTTTGTGAGTAAAGTGGAACCACGTGTTGATCAGTAACTCTAAGTAAGATCAATCTTAAATGGAAATGCTTGTGTGATTATAACGTCTCGTCTTGACAATATTTTGAATATAGCAACATTTCTTTATGTTCAACCCACGTGGGGTGTACTTTGCGAGACCAGTACCACGTGCTTATATAACTGTTTGACCCGTCAGGTTAACAGTAAGACGTTAGTAACCAGTTTGAGGTTTTTATTTTGTAATTTGCTTTTCGATCTAATTTATTTTAATTATCAAAATTATTGTGGAGTTATACGCTTTGTGTAAACCAAGTTGACCACGTGAAGCATGTGGTGTAATCATCAAAGTAGCCCTCAGCTATTCTTCTTGGGAAGATTTCACAAAGAGTTAATATGAATTTAGTATACCAGTGTGTGGTAATTACATGACGGACAGGATTGTGCTTCAAACGTAATTTCTTTGGGTAACAATTTGAATCTGTTAGTAGTACTTAACTTTCTCTTGCATACGTTTCTATATTCTTCGTGTGTTATTTTATGAATGCAGTGTTGTATGCAGTCTCCCAATCTTGGCTCCATATTTTATGTGTTCCGTAAGATTCCAATCTCACATTTTCAAAATCGTAAATAAGTTATAACTCACGTATAATATGCTGAAATTTCGATGATCAATCTTAAAAATAAATTTCCAAATATAAACTGATTTCTTTCGTTTTATTTAAATTCTCCTTTTATATATATATATATATATATATATATATATATATATATATATATATATATATATATATATATATATATATATTACCGGTTGTTGTATGACTGTAAAAGATTATAATCAATGTTACTCTGATTGGTAATGTGGTAAACCTAGACTAATTACCTGCTGAAACAGTTGCCCAGTAAACGCACGGTTAACCTCCCCAGACAGCTCACGGCTTTTAACCCGCTTTTATTCTACTATTAGCACCCGATTTCAGCATAGCAAATTAGAGATACAATATTACACATGGCGACCCTGTTCTGTGATTCCGTTAGACTCTGGAATCTCTGAAACGTTAGATTGCAAGCGTTGTATAATCTTAATTTTTTTTCCCTACAGCGCTCAAACAACTTTTGCGTTGTTTCTGAGCAGACGTTCAAAAGATTCACGGCGTTGTTGAGCGGCGTTGTGTTGTTTGTCTTGTTTTGTTTTCTATATTTGTTTGTTCTATATATGTGTGTTTTTTTTTCCTCTCGCTTGTAAATTCCACTGTTTCGATCAAACATAAAAATTTGTTTTGCGTGTGAAAAAGTGCGTACTAGGTTGGGTATCTTTCTTGTGACTGTCATAATTTTTGGGGGACACATTTATTGAGATTAGTGTGATGCATACTGGGTATAAATTGAACTAATGCAGACACGTAACCAAACTAAAAGTAAGCGGTCCGACAACTTAAGCAACATGGACCAAGGGGATAATTTGATTTCGAATGTTAACGCGTCGGGCGGTTCCGAAAATGCAATGGAGAATACTTCAGACGAAATGCAAAACAGCACGAACGGGCTCACAGCAGAGCCAGAAATTAGTTTGCCTCCTACTAACCAAATTGATTTGGCAGAATTCATGATAGCCTTATTGCAACAAAATAAAGAAAACGCAGAGAAATATGAAAAATCGATCCGCGAGCTAGGCGAACAAATGACGCAGAAATCAGAAAAATCGTTCCGAGAACAAAAAGAATCATCAGAAAAATCGTTCCGAGAACAAAAAGAATCATCCGAAAAATCGATCCGCGAGCTAGGCGAACAAATGACGCAGAAATCAGAAAAATCGTTCCGAGAACAAAAGGAATCATCCGAAAAATCGATCCGTGAGCTAGGCGAACAAATAGACGAAAAACTGATCCAGCAGACAAATAAAGTCGACAAGTCGATGCAGAGAGTGTCGGATGATATCTCACAAAGAATAAACAATATGGCAAGTGAAATAAAAAGTGATATTATGAAAGAATTAGGCCGTACATTTGAACAAATCGATGACCATCTGCAAGCCCTAGAACAGAGCAAGCGGAGTGGCGAGGCCGAATCTAAAGAAAGCGAAGAACGGCTACTTAGGAATTTCCAAGAGCTGAGGGAAGAATGCCAAAGGGAACACCAGCAGGTACTCTCGAGGGTCCAAGAGGCGGAAACGCATTGTCCCACGTCCGTTAGCAACACAATAGCAGACAACAGTTTAGCGATCCACACGTTGGAACAGCAGGTTGAACAATTGAAGCAGACTGGGGCGGAGGACAAGAGACAAATAGATGATAAGATTGCGGCATTAGCGGACATTGTAGGCACGATGAAGCTGACGGAAAGCGAGAACAATACTACACCGGTAGCGGCCGCAGAGACCGAAGAAGTGCATTCGCTTCTTAAATTTCAGAAGGGACAATTCGAAGTGAACAGGCAACACAGAGCTGTAACAGGCGAATTACAAGAACGCGTGGCGCATCTGGAAAACCGCATGGCGTGTGATTCCGAACTCGCCAATAGCACTAAAAATAGCCGTACGAACAGTGCAGAGAGGGACTCCGGCCACGAGGGAGATTTTGACGACAGGGAAGGATGTAATTTGAGGGGCAGACATTAGACAAATAGAAACATACAAGGGCCTCGCCAGGAGGAAATGCGGGGATTTGATTTCAAACATTTCCTTATGGTAAGAAAGTTTGAGATATTCCGAAATTCTCAAAAAGGCATACATCCACGAGCATGGCTCGAGCAATTTGAGTTTTGTCTTCCCCCCGACTGGGCAAGTTCACATAAGATAGAATATATGTGTGGCTATTTGGAAGGCGAACCGGCGATTCGCATGAGGTCAGCAGCGCGTCACTGCAACTGCACTCGGGAGTTTCGACAAGCCTTTCTCTCCGCCTATTGGTCGGAAGCGGCACAAGATAGGGTCAAACATGGCATAATTATGCTGCCAAATTTGAACCAGTCTGGTTTCGGCAGCCCTGCACGCCTATTCGACCACATGCTGCAGGCAAATCAATTTTTATACAACCCATACGGGCCTGCGGAACTAATTAGGATATGCATCACCAAATTGCCGATGCACTTGCGGCACGTCATTCTTGCGGGACGAAGCAAAGAGGACGTGGAAACGTTTAAAACACTTCTCCAAGAGTTGGAATATAATACAGCAGAATGCCCGCCTAATCAGGCACAAATTTATTACGGGGCACAGCAGCGCGACCACAGTCGTGGCCGTATTACTAATCAACGGCGTGACTGGTCGTCGCGACGCGAACGAAACAATAATCGGGACCGGCCGTATAGAAACTGGGGTAACAGTCGCGAACACAGGTGGAACAACGGAATTGATCGAGGACGTCGACAAGATCGTGAACGCTACAGGTACGGCAACCAGAATCGGTACTACGATGAATACGATGGGAATAGGACTGTAGGCGGAGCACCTCATGATGTTGAAATTCGGCCGGCCAACCCTAGACATAATCCAGCAAATGGAAATGAACGAAACCGGCAATGACAAATGATCAGCGTAGAAGGCGCCCAATCGGAACAAATGTGTGACATGGCAAATGAGTACATAGGGTTTATAGAGAGGAGAATGAATTGATTAGTTTAAATTTGTGACATATGCATTTTGAATAATACGTTGGTAAAAATAATGATAAAGATGTTTCTATGTGATGTTTTAATTTTTTTCTTTCCTTGTGCAATTAGGATTTAGGTTGGTTCTAATGTGAACATAAAAGGTTTCCTTGTGAACGAGTAAAATGCTGTTTATGTTTTTTTTTGTGTGTAAATTGAATGGAGTCGCTCCTGAGAGAAGCAAGATCGTTGCTGAATTAGTGCAAAAACTCAGGGGAATATCCGATCTGTGGGTATTATGGGTCTGGCAAATCCAGGTCCCCAGCTGTTAGTAGCCTTGTTTCCGATTTTCTGCTTTCAGTGCTACTATCTTTCTATTACTATTCTATATCTGTCAGTATAAATGAGGATCTCTTACTATAGTATGCGTGCTGTATGAATATTTTAAGATAGGAGAACTCTGAGAAAGGAATGAGTAAGTTTGGAATCTTGAAAACAGGATGCGATAATACGATTGTTTAACCATTGGCTTCCCAATATGCGATGATATGTTAATATTGATGATATATGTCCTTTTTGTTCTTTATAGCTGAGTACGTAAAGTGCTATCTGTGGATTTCGTAAGTATATTGATTCCCTTCAAGGTGAAAGAAGAATTGTGGTTTGTGTAATTTACGTGGCCCTGAAATATTATTGTGGTAGTCAAATACGAGCAGTTTTTCAGCAAATGGAGAATGGAACGGAAATATGGATCCTTTTTGTAGTCTTCACTGATGTTGAGCCAGAGCCTGAAAAATTATTCTGCGTTAATACTTGTCCTAGAAAAGCGACGTTTATGTGTTTTGCTGATGCTGTGAGCATTACAGCTTACTGTTTTGGCTGGTGCGGGATGCACTGCAGCCTATATGATTTGTACTGAGGAAGTTTCCCTCTTGAAGGTAGAGGATGATTAAATAATTTTGATTATGGGACGAAGGAAAGCTTGGTTTAAGGTAATAAGGATGAAGCAAAACATTTGTCATTTAAACTACAGGAGGATTCGGATCTTTTGTGTCTGTTGTGAGTTCAACATGTTAAGATGAAACTGTTTTACAGAATAGAGGTGACCACAAATTTGCCATTCATGAGAAATGAATCCAGAATAACCACCACAGGCGAAATAACTGATTTGGAAGCGAAAGGTAACTTAAAGAAGGAACGAAATCGCAGCAAAATGGGTAAGAAAATGTAATATAACCTGTATAATAAAAATATCTTTAACCTTCTCAGAGCCATCTGTGTGATTAATTCTTGTGATAACGTAATTTTAGATGAAATTTTCTGACTGTTTTATGTGTGAATATATGAGTATGATAAATGTATAATTGCGAGTCTATTTTCAGGTGTGTGAACTGGTATAAATGTTTTTGCGTGTAAATAACCATTGTTCTTTTTACTGTGTATGTTTAAGGAAAGTTTCTCCCTATTTATCATGTGACAAGACGTATGCCGCGAGCGTCAAGAAGAGGGCGAATTAGAACATTGCTGTAGTGGTATATACAAGGTGTTGAAATAGCATTGGAGTAGCTTGTGGGCTTAACTAGGAGTGGATAGAAGTAGAATATTGAGTAATGCATGTTTATGGGTAGTTAGTTTGTAGAATAGACAACAGGTGTGCATGTGTGTGTGTGTAAATAACATGTGAACCCTATGATGTCCTGACCTACACTTGCACAAGGCATAATCCTATTCATTTTAGTGAATTAATAAGTAGCACTTGATTTATTAAAACGTAAGTGAACCACATTAGTGATGTGGATTTAAATATGATATTGTCAGTTCATTTAAATTTTTATTTTACACTGTCAAGTCATTTCACTTTTATTTTTTATATTGTCAAGTCATTTAACTTTTAATTTTATATTGTCGATTCATCTAACTTTGTTTATTTAAAAAAAAAATTAAGTCTCACTTCTGTTTTAAAAATTGTGAAAGACAATAATAAGTGGTATTATGTATGACATCTTATAATCACATAACTATGATGAACAATGTCTTTATATGCAGTTGTGAACGTGAAAGCGAACCGGCTAAACTCTTACGAGACAGCGGGAGCAGCCAGACTAGTTGTAAACTGGCGGGTTTCCCAGCGGGACACGCTGTCAACCGGGACACTTTGGGAGCGCGGCCGACAACAAAAGAAGGGCTCCGGCAAACACTTTCCCTTGTACCTGGAGCCAATGGGCGGCCGCCCCGTGCGACCCTACCTGAAGGCGTTGACCTGAGATGGGCGAGCGGTCCACCGCGCGGAAATCCATCTGCTGGCAACGCACCACACGCACGCGACCGTGACGAGACGGCCACGGAGAAACAGCACAAGGGGCGTGGAGCCTTTTGACAGGTACTGTCCAGAGAAACTTGCAGACGTCAACGACGCCTATCAACATTTCCTGAAGGATGCCTACTGTCAAGCGACAGTAAATCATGGTTCGATGTTCTCTGGTCGCTAAGGGTGGCACAAAAGAAGAGCCATTGAAGTGTCATCCTTGCCCAGGAATATCAACCTGGCGTGTCAATCGGGGATACCGCACGAATTTGACAACACAAACATGGAACCAAATCGAGATGTACGTGACACAGACCACCAAGAGAAACTTCATGAGAGGGCAGAGACGGCGGGATCGCACGCAACAGATGGACAAAAATCCCTACTGACAGCTGCGGCGACGAACCCCCCTCCCCCACCCCTTATATTGTGCCACGGAACAGTGAAACTAGTGAGTGTATCAGTGAACAATGATTATAGGGTTCTTAGTTCAATGCATATACGTGTGTTTCTGTCACAGAAACTTTGACTCGTGTGTTTTGCAGGGACTCGATTTATTGGTGTTTATTAAACTCTGACTCTTGTATTTTGCAGGTGTTCTATATTTTTTTTTAAACGTTGACTCTTGTATTTTGCAGGTGTTCTATATTTTTTTAAACTTTGACTCTTGTATTTTGCAGGTGTTTTATTTATTGGTGTTTTGTTTTAGATGTTGACTATTGTACTGTTTTATTGATCAATGTTTGTTCTTGTGTTATGTATTAGATTTGTGATATTTTGTTTCGTAAATTCATTGCAGTGGCATTGCTTCGTTTATCAGTCAGATTGCTATTCATTCTCATTGGGCTGTGATCGATTAGCCTTTGCATGGGGCATATTTATTGTGAGGAACCCCTTAAGGGTAACAATCACACAATTATTGTAGTTTCAGTATAATGACACAGTGCTCATTGTTTGCTAACTAACTGAAATATTGTAGAGTGATTAAATTAGTGCCACATAGTTATTTTAATTCTACAAATTATTAGTTTTATAAGATATAGAATTTTTTTGCGATAACCACTTTGTAAAACATGTTTTTTTTTCTTATCAATTTTTTTTTGCTTTTGCGAATTGTGCATTGTAATGTTCTGCTTTATAATACTTATGTTATTTCATGTTCTTTTTTAATTGCTGTGGCACCTTTGCTATTTTCATAAATTTTGCTTGTTAATAAACAGTCATAAATTTTCCTGTGATCAGTTGGCTCTTGCAATGAGCAAATACTGGTGAACTCCATAAGGGTAACAACCAGAAATTGTTTTCATATTAATGACACAGGAACCATTGTTTTTACTTGCTGACCGATTTAGGTCTACACGATCTTTTAAATAGATGTCACAGATTGTGTTTTTTTTTCTCTCTCTCTTTGAAATTGGTAGATTGTAAAGATGTTTGAAATTATTGTGTTTTAGCAAGTAGCTGTTGACCTTTTGCCTTTTCTTTACACTTTTGGTTTAAGTAGGGTGTGAGAAGCCTGCTTGGGAATGTCCTACCATGGCCAGAAAATTCCCTGCACAGTCTTTTCCCGGAGCGTTGGGGTTATGAAAGGTCTCTGTTGGATTCCTTTCATCTTTAATTTCTTAAATCTGATGTCATTTATGGAGTAAATTCCTCTCCTAAATTTACTGTGGCGTTTCTGACTATCTGGGAGGAGACTGAGTAGTGGAACGTGTTACTTTTACACGTAAACAAGAACGATCTGTCACACTACTACACTTTAAAACACAGTTAATATGTAATTCATGTCATACAGTCTCATACGGAACCTACATCCGCTTTCTGTTATATACTGTATATGATAAGATACTGTCATCCCCCTTCCCTTCTGTGTGAGAGGATGAATGATCAAATGTGTTTGTAGTTGCATGCTTGAGGGTAGCAGACAAGGCTGTCTGCTAGAGAACAGTAGGACCAACGTCGGAACAGGTAGCTACGGTTCCTAAAAGCAAAGAGGTTTCTATTCTTAGTATGGTCCGGTCCGTCCCTTGTCATGTTGGTATAGGAAGCTGCCCCTCTGGCCCCTTCCGTGTGTCTTTGTGAGCCACTCTCAGGAAGCACGCTGGGTAGTAGGCAGTTGCAGTCTGGCGGTGGCGAGCGTCTGAAATGGTTTGATCTCCGGCTAAGCGCGTGTCTGCTAAGTCCGTAGGACAATGGATTTGTTAAGTTCAGCCTGAGAATTTAATCACCTTTATTTCGGGTTAGCTCTAAGATATCTAAGGTTATCTTAAATTGCAGCGTAGTGTAATTCTCGTGTGAGGTTCATATTATTTTCCGGGAGTTGCTTTGTTACTACTTTGTGAGTAAAGTGGAACCACGTGTTGATCAGTAACTCTAAGTAAGATCAATCTTAAATGGAAATGCTTGTGTGATTATAACGTCTCGTCTTGACAATATTTTGAATATAGCAACATTTCTTTATGTTCAACCCACGTGGGGTGTACTTTGCGAGACCAGTACCACGTGCTTATATAACTGTTTGACCCGTCAGGTTAACAGTAAGATGTTAGTAACCAGTTCGAGGTTTTTATTTTGTAATTTGCTTTTCGATCTAATTTATTTTAATTATCAAAATTATTGTGGAGTTATACGCTTTGTGTAAACCAAGTTGACCACGTGAAGCATGTGGTGTAATCATCAAAGTAGCCCTCAGCTATTCTTCTTGGGAAGATTTCACAAAGAGTTAATATGAATTTAGTATACCAGTGTGTGGTAATTACATGACGGACAGGATTGTGCTTCGAACGTAATTTCTTTGGGTAACAATTTGAATCTGTTAGTAGTGGTTAACTTTCTCTTGCATACGTTTCTATGTTCTTCGTGTGTTATTTTATGAATGCAGTGTTGTATGCAGTCTCCCAATCTTGGCTCCATATTTTATGTGTTCCGTAAGATTCCAATCTCACATTTTCAAAATCGTAAATAAGTTATAACTCACGTATAATATGCTGAAATTTCGATGATCAATCTTAAAAATAAATTTCCAAATATAAACTGATTTCTTTCGTTTTATTTAAATTCTCCTTTTATATATATATATATATATATATATATATATATATATATATATATATATATATATATATATATATATATATATATTACCGGTTGTTGTATGACTGTAAAAGATTATAATCAATGTTACTCTGATTGGTAATGTGGTAAACCTAGACTAATTACCTGCTGAAACAGTTGCCCAGTAAACGCACGGTTAACCTCCCCAGACAGCTCACGGCTTTTAACCCGCTTTTATTCTACTATTAGCACCCGATTTCAGCATAGCAAATTAGAGATACAATATTACAACGGTCCTACGACACTCCCCTGCGGCACACCTGAAATCACTCTTACTTCGGAAGACTTCTCTCCATTGAGAATGACATGCTGCGTTCCATTATCTAGGAACTCTTCAATCCAATCACAGAATTGGTCTGATAGTCGATATGCTCTTACTTTGTTCATTTAACGACTGTGGGTCAGTAAGCACAGTGCCGCCTCACAATGGGTTATGGGCGTTAAAATCTCCCGAACGTAGGAAAGGTTTAGGGAGTTGATCAATCAGTGCAGCTGATACATTCAGGGTACTGCACTATCCGCATTAAGATGTACATTGCAGACATTTCCTGCATCGTCCTTATTCTGACAGGCACAGCTTCAAGAGGGGTTCGTAGGGTTCAGGTTCAATACAGACTGAGCTTAAAGGACACAAACTGCACCTGACACTCGCTTATAGTCGCTACGGTTCCTGTAATATCCCTTATAGCTGCGGAGGGCAGGGGTCTGCATTGTCAGGAACCAGGTTTCCTGGAGGGCAATGCAGAAAGCAGGTGTAAAGCTTTAACAGTTGCCATAGCTCAGCCAAGCGGTGGAAAAAACCGCCGCAATTTCACTGGAGGATGTCTTCGCCGCGAGACTGGGAAGGCATGGAACATTCATTGAGCTAGTTTATGCCTTAGAGTCTCCTGCTACCACCGACTTACTGTCTCAGCGGTCTATATCCATTTTGTCTGAGGGTCTGGTGAGATTTAGGTCCGCAGCAAACGCCAAAATCTCAACACCATCCTAAGACACAGAGCTTGTAGATAGTGGTGGTGTAGGTGCCACCGCAATTTCCTTGGTCTTAGGAGTTTTCTTTCTGGGTTTCTCTCGCTGCTTCTTGGGTTTTCCTAGCTAGTAGGACTTCAATGGCTCTATCTCTGGGACTGAGGATGAGTTTGAAGCCCTACGACCAGCTGCTTTTGGGCTCTTCAGCCACTGGTGGGTGTCATCTTTCCCACTAGCAGAAACCTGGGAAGGGAGTGACCCTAGGGACCCCTTCCTAGCGAGAGAAGCCGAGGAAGACTTACGCTTCTCCAGCTTAGAATTGGGGACGGACGTCCCCGAAGGTTGGGGAGGTGTTGCTTCTGAAGTAGGTGGTGCAGGAGCAACAAGGTGGGAAAGGCCCCCACCATCAAGGGGAGAGGCTCTGAGAGGTGACTGGGATTGGCGGAGCTGATGGTGCCAAAATTATTGTAGCGGTTGCGTAAGACGATGTCAGACGCACGGGATGCAGGAATTCAAATTTTCTCCTAGGCTCAGTGCAGGTCAGTCAGTCCAAGGTTTTTTACTCCATGGTTTTCCTTTCTTTCTGGAGAATCCTGCAGTCTGACGAGCAAGGCGAATGGTGCTCTCCATAGTTGACAGAGATGGGAGGTGGAGCACATGGAGTATTGTGATGTGCTGGGCGTCCTAAATCCAGACATGTGACGCTGGAAGTACAGCTGGAAGACATGTGGCCGAACTTCCAGCACTTAAAGCACCGCTTCGGGAAAGGGATATATGGCTTGACGTCACAGTGGTAGACCATCACCTTGACCTTCTCGGGCAATGTATCACCCTTGAAGGCCAAGATAAAGGCACCAGTGGCAACCTGATTGTCCCTCTGACCACAGTGGGCACGCCGGACGAAATTTACACCTCGCCGCTCTAAATTGGCGGGCAGCTCATCGTCAGACTGCAAAAGAAGGTCCCTGTGAAATATGATACCCTGGACCATATTTAAGCTCTTGTGGGTCGTTATGGTTACAGAAACATGCCCCAGCTTGTCACAAGCGAGTAACGACCGTGACTGGCCAGAGGATGCTGTTTTTATCAAGACTGACCATGATCTCATGTTGGACAAGACCTCTTTCTACCTTCCCAAACTTGTCCTCTAAATGCTGAACAAAAAACTGAAGTTTCATCGTCATGAAAGATTTCCCCATCCGCTCTAGAACATACAAGGTACCAGGGCGAATAATATCTGCTGCCATCCTTAGCCTGACGTTCCTCCCATGGTGTGGCCAGGGAGGGGAACGATTTGGGGTCGTATTTCTGTGGATTGAATTGAGCTCGTGATTGCTTAGGGACTGCTGGTGTTTCACCACCAGCAAGAAATAGACTACACTTTATCGCGTGTCGTCTACCCTAGTGCCACCAAATCCGACCAGGGGCCCTCGCCACTGGTGCCACCCAGTTGCAGCAAAGGCCACCTGGCAGGATGGCCATTGCCGGGAGTTCCGATGCCCCAGGAGGGGTAGGCATCTACCCCTAGGCATACGTAGAGAGTTAACAGCGCAGGCATCAGCAGAGTGATCCCTGTATGGTCAGGGGGCTGCAACCAGCATGGTACATGGCGGCCCCACCACAACGGACTGGCTACCACGTTGGATATCAGGCGCAAAGGAGTCCATGGTCATCGTCGATGCAGAAAGCGACACTGCATAGTGCATGGTGGAAAACACACCCAGGAAGGTGTCCTCGCTCAAGAGATGCAGAATAGGCGGGAGTGCAATGCGACAACGAGAAAGTTGGCTAAAGATCTCAATGCACTATGGACATGATGCACCATGTAAGGCGTCCTTCCCCAATTGGCTCACTCTTGGGAAAATTTTGAAGAATGGAGGTCAAACCCTACAGGGGACCACCGCAAAAAGGTCGAAAGGTGTGGAACTCCTTATAGTCGCATCTTACGACAGGCAGGAATACCTCGATCCTGTTCTAATCCCCAGACCCGCAGGATGTCTAGGTAATGGGGAAGTTTCATCGCAAGACAGCGAGGCTGTCTCTTCTCCCAGATTGTAGCCAGGGAAGAGAAGCAACATTGTATGATCCACCGTCACTCCTAGAAATGGCCGTTTGATAACAGCCAGAATTTTACAACTTGACACACTGTAATGACTACACAATACTGATTGACAGTAAGTCGAAGAAAGACGGAAGTAATGGTAAGTAGCCGGAATGGTAACAGCGAGAAACAGACTCAGCAATCACGAGGTAGAGGAAGTTAAGGAACTCTGCTACCTAGGCAGCAAAGAAACCGTGATGGATGGAGCAAGGAGGACAAAAACAGACAAGCACTGGGCAAGATATGTGTGCTAGTATCAGACATAGGCCTTAATTTGAGAAAGAAATCTGCGTGAATGTACGGAACACAGCATTATGTGGGAGTGAAACGGATGTGGGAATACCAGAATCTAAGCATTTGATATGTGGTGCTACAGCTGAATGTTTAAAATTAGATGGACAGATAAGGAGAGAAGAGGTTCCCCAAATAATCAGCGAGGGAAGGAAAATACAGAAAACGCTGACAAGAAGTAGCAGGATGGTAGGACCTCTATTATGAGATCACGTATTAACTTCCATAGTAGCAGAGAGAGCTGTAGAGGGTGGAACTGTGGAGGAAAACAGATTGAAATTCATCCAGCAGTCAATTGGGGATGAAGATTGCGAGTGCTTCTCTGAGATGAGGTTTGCACTGGAGAGGAATTCGTGCCAACCGGCAAATCGGTCAGAAGACTGATGCCTCACGCACCCAAAAACTAAAGCCACGAATTATCTTCACTTGGTGGTTCTTGAGTAGGCTGAGGCCGACTTTACTCTTCAAGTGCATTTGATTAAGTTATACGGCTGGTGGCTGTAAGAGGAGACAGTCTGTTAGAGAGATGCCTGTTGAAAGTCTTAAATGACGCCAAGCTAATTAGGTTGTTCACGGTGGGTTCACTGGTCTCAGCAAGTTTGGGTGTGGCTCAGAGCAGCCGTCGTTTGCTTCCTATGTGTATTACCGTCGATTAAGTACAGAGATTATAGAGAGAAGTTAGGTATCTTACAGTTGGGCAGTGAATGCTCTCAGTTTAAGAGATTTAACTCACCAGCTTTTGTACCAAGAACACTGTCTCAGACTGAACAGTCTGCAAGGCAGCTTATTTTGCATTTTAGCACGCCATGCCACGTCACATGAGATCATCTTCTGTGGGAACACTTCTTACTTGAACGATCTGGTCCGCAGCTCGTGGTCGTGCGGTAGCGTTCTCGCTTCCCGCGCCCGGGTTCCCGGGTTCGATTCCCGGCGGGGTCAGGGATTTTCTCTGTCTCGTGATGACTGGGTGTTGTGTGATGTCCTTAGGTTAGTTAGGTTTAAGTAGTTCTAAGTTCTAGGGGACTGCTGACCATAGATGTTAAGTCCCATAGTGCTCAGAGCCATTTGAACCATTTTTTTTTTTAACTTGAACGATCTTAATTCTTAATTGCTTAATAGAGTGATTGGAGTGATGTGTAGACAAAGTCCAAGATCCTCTTGTTGCAAATTTGCCCGTCTGAGAATACTTACCAGTGGTTGTCCAAACTGTTTTCTCTATTGTGTTATGTCATCATAGATTCTGTTGTCCATTAACGCAATTCAGCAGTTCAGCAGTTTACATGTGTACCACTAAACAAAGTGACTTACATTATCAATTCAGTAATCTGTCCCTGCTGCAGAGAGATTGTAAATATACTGTTGTAAAAATTTTCAACATTCTTCCCACTGAGCGCACAAAATGGAGGAAAAGTGAATTTATTCAAAACTGAGTGAGTGAAGAAAAACTCGTGTACTTCATTCTGATCTAGTGACCAATATTTGAATAGACAGGTACGTAAAAAAAAAGCATTTATGAAACTGTATAACTATCTTAATGAAAGTATTTCGGTGATCTATATAGCTTCACGGCCACAAGTGTTAGCACCACTCAGGTGCCACCTGTAGGGCAGTTTGAGGTTAAGAAAGCAGCCCAACTCGCTGCCCTAAATTTTTTCAGACCTTTTGACTATGGTTCCTTATGGATCAATAACTTACTTCTCAATGAGCACAGCGACTACAGATTACTTAAGGAGGGCCAGGAACCCAGCAATGAGAAGGGGAATGACTGAACATTATACCAGAAGCTCAGTTCCAGAGCTAAACATCTAGGAAACTGGAACCAAGTACTGAAATATCTCAACTGAATACGGAGGGCATTAGCAGAATCAAGCGCCATATTTTACAAGAGATACTGTTTAAGAGCATCGTCAACTTTGTTGTCCTAAACACTGGAATAGGATTGCGTCGGTGCAGCATCTCACCGTGTCCGTGGAGTAGCCACGTGCCCAGAGTAAACCAATGCATGCTCACCTGCTATCCAGTTCCACAAACGACAATATTCGTTTATAATAAACACTGCCACCATACCCAATGGTGACATACATTGACAAAGGAAATCACACCAAAAAATAATGTCGAATAATGAAATTTCGGGAATACATTTATCAAGTAACATATTTCAGTGATTAACATTGCAAGATCACAGGGTAATGTAACTGCGAGATAAGTCAATGAAAATATCAGTGTACCATTCAGTATTTCATTGGAGCGAACTAGAAGAGTGCAGAACCATACCATTAAACTAGCACTACAGCTGCTAAATCGTTCTATGATTGTAACAAGTGAGTTTCAATTTACTATTTTAACTGTTGTTACCACAAACCAACCTAATAGGTTGCTGGTAGCCCTGGGACCTGCAGTCCTTCACTTTGTAGTGTATTATATCATTTACATGAAATGATGTGTTGTACAAGCCTTTTTTGAATGATGATCGTCACTGTAGAAAGTTTATTTTCGTACTTACTATAACCTAATTTTGTTTTACATTTATGCACATTGAAATGTCTGATTCCTTTCATGCTATTTTCCTCGGTTTATTGTTGTTTACGTCATACATTTGCACCTCTAAACTTACTGTTGTATTTTTAAATTTATCTGGGAGGAGACTGAGCAGTGGAATATGTTATGTTGACATATAAACACGAACAACTTGTGAACACCATTTTCAAACATAATTTTATATGTGATTCTTATCACACAGTTTCCTATGAATCCGACATCCGCCTCCTTTACGTAGTGTATATGATGTCTTAAGATGTTATCATCTACTTCCCTTCGATGTGAAAGGTTGAATGAGTGAAGGTATTTGTAGTTGCATGCTCGGTGGTAGCAGAGAAGTTCTGTCCGCTAGAGAACTGTAGGACCAACGTCTGAGTAGGTAAATACGATTTCTAAGGCAAAGAGGTTTGTCTCCTTGGTGTCAGGTAGTTAAAGGAAGCTACCCCTATGCCTGCTTCCTATCATATCTGTGGGACACCCTCAGACGGGGCCCACGCTAGTCAGTCTGTGGGGAGTTTCTTAAGTGGTAACGTCTCCGGGTAAGCGCGTGTTTGGTGACTCTGAAAGACAATGAAATTCTTAATTTTTCAGCCTAACTGAAATATTAATTTCATCAGCTCAGATGGTAGAGCACTTGCCCGCGAAAGGCAAAGGTCCCGAGTTCGAGTCTCGCTCGGGCACACAGTTTTAATCTGCCAGGAAGTTTCATATCAGCGCACACTCCGCTGCAGAGTGAAAATCTCATTCTCGAAATACTAATCACTTTTCTTACAGATCTACATCGAAAATGATTTATATATTTTAAATTACGATGCAACGCGATTTCAATGTTGGTTTCCGAGTGTACTGCTGTAGTTGCTTTTTTTCCACTCCAATGAAGGAAAGTGGAAGCACGTTGTCATGAGGCGTAATTTTGATTAAAATCATCGCTCTTTAGTGTGAATGTGCGTATAAGTGTTTTCTCTCGTTGAAATTCTTGAAATTAATAATTTCTCTGTGTGTTCAACCCACGTGGTGTGTGCTTTGTAGTAGCAGTACCACGTGCTCGTAAAATTGAGCCATCAGGTCAATACTATGCCGTTGTTAACGCAGTTCTTTTGTAACTAATGTGTTTGGATTCGATCTCTTCATTAAAATCGTTGTGGAACTACATATTTTCTGTAAATGTTCTTGTACAAGTGGAACATGTGGTGTAGTAACGAAACTAGCCCTCAGCTACTCTTTTGCATAATATTTCGCGTATTCAAACTTACTTAATCGCTATCACGAGCAGCTTTTCCAACTTCGCGATTTCTAGAAACATTTTTATAGAGCATTTTTGTAAGACTGTGGCTACATCGAACCACGTGATCTTTGTCTAAACTTCCAATACCAGTCTGTGGGCCGGCCATTGTGGCCGAGCGGTTCTAGGCACTTCAGTGCGGAACCGCGCTGCTGCTATTGTCGCAGTTTCGAATCCTGCCTCGGGCATGGATGTGTGTGCTGTCCTTAGGTTAGTTAGTTTTAAGTAGTTCTAAGCCTGAGGAACTGATGACCTCAAATGTTAAGGCCCATAGTGCTTAGAGCCTTTTGAACCAGTCTGTGGTAATCCATTGGGATCACGACCGCGCAAGGAGCGAAATTTCTTTGCCAAAATAGAATGGACTGGTAATGGTTCAGTTCCTTCTTTGTGTACACTTGAACCATCTTCGTGTGCTTGTCTGAATGCGGTATCCCATCCTGTTGCCTATTTTTTGTTTCCTATTCTTAGAAAACCACGTTTTATGTTAATTGAACCCCCTCTGAGTAACACTTTTCTTAATTAATTTACAATAGTAAATAAGGCACCAGCTTCGAGACAGACTTAGCAAGTATTATCCGTTTATTGAACACTGATGAATTTTAAAATAAACATGAAAGTTTAAACTTAGTTTACATTCCTTTGATCTCATTTTCAACAGTACCTGCTTACTTAAAATAATAATATGATAAAAAAATGAGCTGTTAGTGTGGGTGACTATTGCAGATATTTAACAATTTATAACAGTAATAAGAATTTGTATAGCAGTCCGCACACATAATTTCCTTCCTAAGTTGAGAAGGTTTTAAAAACACTAGGCTCATTATACACATGTATTATGAAATGGATGGAATCCGTGTAACTACAACCTGGGACGACAAATATCGTATCATGTTCATGATACCTAATGGTTCCGGTCGTCGGTTCCTACCTTTGAGGTATGGTGCGAGCAGTGGAGGAAGAGCGATCATGACAATGCCTATGACGTCACGAGTACAAGGGGAATCTTTCTATATTATCTCTCAAAAAAATTTGTTAAATAGGACAGATCGTTTTTGGACTTATCTGGTAATCCATCGATGACTGTGGGACAACAGCTAGACATTAAGTATTTCAATGACGAAATTTAAACGTTTATTCAAAACATGCTACCAGTTTTGACGCAAAAAGCATCTTCATGCCGCAAGTGTAATATGGTACCAACGTAAAAACCACAGTAACAAAAACCAACTTCCTTCAAATGGAAACTGTGTGGCTTCTTAAGCGTGTTACGGCAGCAGATGCATGTACTGTCTGATTATTGATGAGGTTGTTACTGGAAGCTACGGAATCCAGTTGATTTTGGCCCCACTGCACTCGACTTTGTTGTTTGCATATGCTGGCGTAACATACTTAATTTTACTGTTTCCATCTAAACACTCCGTTGGGCTGTCACTGTAGTTCATAAGTTTACGGCGGATTACACTTATGCCCTGAAGGTGACGCTTTTTCACCGTGTTTTGAATAAACCTTGTCTGAATTACTGTACAGTTGTCTGTATCTGTCTCAAGTTTTTGGACTAGTCCTTAGCGATGTGTTTGTGATGTCCGGAATGTTTAAGCACTTGAGTATCGTATGATCACTGTAAACAACGGGGAAATGTACAACACGTTACTTATGAGAAGTATCGCATTTCTTTCGAGTATTGGATGTCGGGTATGTACTCTGAACATCTTTTCGCGAAGTGCTGCTGGTACTGGAAGTTAAATCAGACGAGACTGGTTCGTGTACTGAAATAATAAGCTGAACAAGACTGAATAATATTAGCTCACGACTTTATTTCACCCACCAGCTGAACATTCCGAGCTCCCATCCACACAAGAGCTAAGTCCTTGCCAGAGTCGCAACACAGAACTGAAGAGGAAAAGAAGCGTCTCAAAAAGGTAGATTACTGGCTCCCTCGTTTCCCACTGGCCACAAGCTCCAGGTTGATGTACAGGTATTTATATGGCGAACCAGCTAGCAGTATTTTGCTTCTTGATTGTGAGCATCGCACTTGTGGTTTTCTTTCCTTTGCTTTTTGGTGCAAAAACAACTAAGATAATAAGTGCGCGTGTCACAACCTTACACTACCAGGAAGTGAAACAACTTTAAAGAGAGTACACGTATAGTTCAATCGAGAAAAGGAGAGCGAGCTAAGAACAAGGACTTCATCCTGTAAAAAGGTCCCAAAGTAAAGAATAAATGCCCTTCGCCATACTGGTGTTGTTGTTGTTGTGGTCCTCAGACCTGAGACTGGTTTGATGCAGCTCTCCATGCTACTCTGTCCTGTGCAAGCTTCTTCATCTCCCAGTACCTACTGCAACCTACATCCTTCTGAATCTGTTTAGTGTATTCATCTCTTGGTCTCCCTCTACGACTTTTACCCTTCACGCTACCCTCCACTACTAAATTGGTGATCCCTTGATGCCTCAGAACATGTCCTGCCAACCCGTCCCTTCTTCTAGTCAAGTTGTGCCACAAACTTCTCTTCTCCCCAATTCTATTCAATACCTCCTCATTAGTTATGTGATCTACCCATCTAATCTTCAGCATTCTTCTGTAGCACCACATTTCGAAAGCTTCTATTCTCTTCTTGTCCAAACTAGTTATCGTCCATGTTTCACTTCCATACATGGCTACACTATACAAATACTTTCAGAAACGACTTCCTGACAAATCTATACTTGATGTTAACAGATATCTCTTCTTCAGAAACGCTTTCCTTGCCATTGCGAGTCTACATTTTATATCCTCTCTACTTCGACCACCACCAGTTATTTTGCTCCCCAAATAGCAAAACTCCTTTACTACTTTGTCTCATTTCCTAATCTGATTCCCTCAGCATCATCCGACTTAATGCGACTACATTCCATTATCCTCGTTTTGCTTTTGTTGATGTTCATCTTATATCCTCCTTTCAAGACACTATCCATTCTGTTCAACTGCTTTTCTAAGTCCTTTGCTGTCTCTGACAGAATTACAATGTCATCGGCAAACCTCAAAGTTTTTATTTCTTCTCCATGGATTTTAATACCTACTCCGAATTTTTCTTTTGTTTCCTTCAATGCTTGCTCAATATAGAAATTGAATAACATCGAGGAGCGGCTACAACCCTGTCCCACTCCTTTCCCAACCACTGCTTCCCTTTCGTGTCCCTCGACTCTTATAACTGCCATCTGGTTTCTGTACAAATTGTAAATAGCCTTTCGCTCCCTGTATTTTACCCCTGCCACCTTCAGAATTAGAGAGAGAGTATTCCAGTCAACATTGTCAAAAGCTTTCTGTAAGTCTACAAATGCTAGAAATGTAGGTTTGCCTTTCATTAAGCTAGCTTCTAAGGTAAGTCGTAGGGTCAGTATTGCCTCACGTGTTCCTGTATTTCTACGGAATCCAAACTGATCTTCCCCGAGGTCGGCTTCTACCAGTTTTTCCATTCGTCTGTAAAGAATTCGCGTTACTATTTTGCATCCGTGACTTATTAAACTGATTTTTCGGTAATTTTCACATCTGTCAACACCTGCTTTCTTTGGGATTGGAATTATTATATTCTTCTTGAAGTCTGAGGGTATTTCGCCTGTCTCATACATCTTGCTCACCAGATGGTAGAGTTTTGTCAGGACTGGCTCGCCCTAGGCCGTCAGCAGTTCCAATGAAATGTTGTCTACTCCCGGGGCCTTGTTTCGACTCAGGTCTTTCAGTGCTCTGTCAAACTCTTCACGGATTATAGTATCTCCCATTTCATCTTCATCTACGTCCTCTTCCATTTTCATAATATTGTCCTCAAGTACACCACCTTTGTATAGACCCTCTATGTACTCCTTCCACCTTTCTGCTTTCCCTTCTTTGCTTAGAACTGGGTTTCCATCTGAGCTCTTGATATTGATACTAGTGGTTCTCTTTTCTCCAAAGGTCTCTTTAATTTTCCTGCTTCATTTACTGCATTTTTATATTTTCTCCTTTCATCAATTAAATTCAATATTTCTTCTGTTACCCAAGGATTTCTACTAGCCCTCGTCTTTTTACCTATTTGATCCTCTGCTGCCTTCACTTCTTCATCTCTCAAAGCTACCCATTCTTCTTCTACTGTATTTCTTTCCCTCATTCCTGTCAATTGTTCCCTTATGCTCTCCCTGAAACTCTGTACAACCTCTGGTTCTTTCAGTTTATCCAGGTCCCATCTCCTTAAATTCCCACCTTTTTGCAGTTTCTTCAGTCTTAATCTACAGTTCATAACCAATAGATTGTGGTCAGAGTCCACATCTGCCCCTGGAAATGTCTTACAATTTAAAACCTTGTTCCTAAATCTCTGTCTTACCATTATATAATCTATCTGAAACCTGTCAGTATGCCAAGGCTTCTTCCACGTATACAACCTTCTTTTATGATTCTTGAACCAAGTGTTAGCTATGATTAAGGTATGCTCTGTGCAAAATTCTACCAGGCGGCTTCCTCTTCCATTTCTCAGCCCCAATCCATATTCACCTACTACGTTTCCTTCTCTCCCTGTTCCTACTACCGAATTCCAGTCACCCATGACTATTAAATTTTCATCTCCCTTCACTATCTGAATCATTTCTTTTCTTTTTATCATACATTTCTTCAATTTCTTCGTCATCTGCAGAGCTAGTTGGCATATAAACTTGTACTACTGTAGCAGGCGTGGGCTTCGTGTCTATCTTGGGCACAATAATGCGTTCACTATGCTGTTTGTAGTAGCTTATCCGCACTCCTATTTTTTTATTCATTATTAAACCGACTCCTGCATTACCCCTAATTGATTTTGTATTTATAACCCTGTGTTCGCCTGACCAAAAGTCTTGTTCCTCCTGCCAGCGAACTTCACTAATTCCCACTATATCTAACTTTAACCTATCCATTTCCCTTTATAAATTTTCTAACCTACCTGCTCGATTAAGGGATCTGACATTCCACGCTCCGATCCGTAGAACGCCAGTTTTCTTTCTCCTGATAACGACGTCTTCCTGGGTAGTTCCCGCCCAGAGATCCGAATGGGGGACTATTTTACCTCCGGAATATTTTACCCAAGAGGACGCCATCATCATTTAATCATACAGTTAAGCTGCATGCCCTCTGGAAAAATTACGGCTGTAGTTTCCCCTTGCTTTCAGCCGTTCGCAGTACCAGCACAGCAAGGCCGTTTTGGCTAGTGTTACAAGGCCAGATCAGTGAATCATCCAGACTGTTGCCCCTGCAACTACTGAAAAGGCTGCTGCCCCTCTTCAGGAACCACACGTTTGTCTGGCATACTGCTAAGACGTATAATATACAAAACGCGATGGACAGCTCTCACATCATTCACTAAAACAGCCGATAACTCAGACGACAAACTTACATGGGAACGTTAGTGGCTGAAGGGAAATTCAATCAAATGGCTCTGAGCACTATGCGACTTAACTTCTGAGGTCATCAGTCGCCGCGAACTTAGAACTAATTAAACCTAACTAACCTAAGGACATCACACATATCCATGCCTGAGGCGGGATTCGAACCTGCGACCGTAACGGTCGGTCGGCTCCAGACTGCAGCACCTAGAACCGCTCGGCCACTCCGACCGACACCAAATATCTAACCTAGCTCAAATGATCTCGTGGCAGGAGGGCCGAGATGAAGTCGCTGGGAGAGGTTTGATTCGCCAGACCTGGGGGGGGGGACTGCAGCCTAGGCAGCAGCGATCACTGAAAAGCCTGTGCCGCCACGTGTGCTGCAGAGCGATCACCACAGCCAATAACGGGAATGGCCGGTGCCGATGGCGAAGGCACACTCGAAACCACGGTCCATATGAGTATACAAGGGTCTAAAGACTTGCTGCAATAGACCAGAACTGATATAGTTTCCTAAGGAAGCGAATGATGTCTAATACTAATTCAGGCCAGGGTTCACATCCACTCAGAACATGGCAGGTAGTGTGGAGATGTCAGAGTAGGAGCCGAAAGCAAACTCCTGGAATTAACAGAAGTGTGACACACCCCATACTGGTGATCAAAGGCGTCTTCGAGGACATGTAGGATGGGTGGGTGGGCAATGCAGACAAATGACACGCATAGATGCTGAGGAAAAAATCACGCCGGTCTGACAGCAGCTGTTCGGCAGCTTCTGCACAGACTCAACTCTGCTCGTGTAAGAGGCACCAGTGGCCAAACGGATTCCACGATGGTGGACTGTGTTAAGACCGTGTAAGACGGACGGACGTGCAGACGAATCAACGAAACACCCATAGTCTGGTTTAGAACGGCCGAGTGATCGTTACTAACGGAGGAGGGTGATCCAATCCACTCCCCCAGGAAGTACCAGCTAGAACATGTAGGGAAGAGGCCAGGTACAGCGTGCAACCAGGTAACACACATGGTAAGACTAATAAGTTTCCTGTCCAGCATGAGCCCCAGGAATTGCTTATTTCGATGACCTGAAGAGCAACAGGACTAAGGTGTAAAGATGGTGGAAGAAATCGATTGTGCCGCCAGAAATTTATACAAAAGGTTTTGTCGGTATTAGTCCACCTGGGATATGCTACCTTTTTCCTGTCACATAACCTGTGCTCTAGTGCTATGTATGAATTTTTTTCCATTATTGCAATTGCTTTCCATTCCTTCCCGACTTCGTTCGCTCAGTTCTTCCCGGTTAAGCACGTTTCATTCCACATCTTTTAGTCAAAGTCTTGTCGTTCACAATCACAATGTGCTCGAAAATCTCATTCTTCTCTTCCATAATATACTTGAAACAATTTTTTCTTGCTTCCTATGTCCAAAATTCACCCTGTTCTTTCGTTTCCGAAATGTCCCTTCAAATTTTTAGATCCTTACTTTGCAGTCGTATGCAGACACCCTTGCCCAACATGGTTGCCTCCGATCCGTACATCTCGACGTTTCTCATTGTTGATGTATAATTCCGCGTTTCGGTGGTTCTTCGATAGTCTCTTCTCTCGATAAGGTGTCTTCGCAGCATAGTGTAATTCCTACAGTGTATAAGACCTGTCTGTTAGCTCTTGTTCATCTGTTGGTTACTTGTTATTTGACACTAGATATTAACTGATAACGGAAGAGAAAATAAACCGTACAAGCCACTGTTTTTCTCTTCTTTAACACATCAGATGCCATTTGAGGCTCATTGCTCCATCTTGTAGTAATGTTACTTCTTTCATGCTGGATTTTTATTTTTAAACAAACTATTTATTATGCAAAAGGCATATTAAAACTATTATCTGTGCCAATAAATTTTATATTCTTCCAGGATGATTTGGAGGATTTACACCTTCATTTTCTGGTACTTAAGTGGTTTACATTAGTATTGCTTTTCATGGATGTAGCTAGTATTTGCCTTTGCTTCTTTTCGTTAAAATGAGTTGTTATGTGCCACTTGTTATTCTAATACTGCACTGAGGCCATACAGTATAAACGATGACAATGCTATTACAAGAAGAACCATCAGAAAGCACACTGTATGTTGTCATGTGTACACATATGGTCAAATGATTATTACTGGATAGTGGATTTTTAGCTCGTAGAAAGTGCATTTCAGGTGCCTAAAATAGGCTCCTTCAGAACCATAAAATTTAAAAAAGGTCCCAAAAGTATTATGGAGTATAGTTGCCTTCACAGTAAATAACAAAAATCTTATCTATGTTTCCAACAGGAAAACTATGGCGTTAATTAGTGTTAATTTTTGAGCCGAAGAAAAGTTTTAGAACAACAGATGTGACAGGGGTGTATTTCACTTTCGTCTCCTGTTGGACGGGAATGCTGCAGTCACGGGAGTACATATGTTGCTGTACATGAGTCACTGAGGCAGGTAGTCTTATGCAAAACCATATGCATTTTGTCCATTCTTTTCTCCCACTTCACCTGGCGCTTCATTAATTATTTTTTGTGTCTTACTCCAGTACAGATATGTTCTCGCAGATCGGTCTTCCTGAACCTTCTAATTCAGAAATAATCATTGACATAAACGTGTAGCTGGCTTTAATATATGCCAAGTCCCGTTGGAGTGAGGGATCTTTGAGAAATTGTTTTCGTTAAGTTACAGAAGCGGCATTGTACAGTAGATTTTCAGTTTCCTTTTGGACCGCTGGGAGATGTTTACTGGGGTGCTAACCACGTGTCTAAGCGATTAACGACAGGTTCAAATGGGTAGGAGACATCTGGAAGTTGTTCTTTGAGTGCCTGTAACCTTGATGATGATTTAACAAAAACTTAAAATTATTTACCTGAGGGAATTATAGCCTTACTTGTTCTACAATGCGGCTGATACCACGTACAACACAAGTTAATGCGACATCAAAGGGTAGAAAATTTGAAGCAACTGAAACACTGCAACCAGATATCCAGAGGCATCTGTGAAGACCAGAAGCACCTTGTTTATATCCGCGCCATTTGGATGTAGCATCTTCAGCTCATTGTTGACAAAGTGTGCAATTGTGTTTAGTCTTTGTGAGTTGTTTTGAAAAATCAAATAAGACCTAGGTGCGGCATCTAGCTCCAAGTTGTCAACAGTCAGCATAAATCCATATGCAAGGTTCCCCAATATTTTCTTGGACTCTATGCAGTGTGTCAGTGTAAACTGAATCCACATAATTTTTATGAAACGTTGCCTTTGCAGCAACAGATTGATAGCAGCACTACTCAAGAAAACCTTTGAAAATAGAATTTTCTAGAAAGGAATATTTGCTGCCACAATAGCATGACACAATCAACTGCAAAAATGGTTCTTTTTGATGGATTCATCAGATGTCTTTGTTAAAAGCGTTTGCTTCAATCCTGATTTTCGTTCAACTTCTTGCCTTATGTAACACTCCGTCTGCTCCATCTGCCCGTCTGCATACCGAGGCATTCTTCATAACACGCTGTACAAGAGGGGTGGTAGTACTTTGTGCCTACTCGAAAAAATTAAAAAACAAAATTCGTAGTTGAATTATATTAACAACATACTTTTTGAAAAGATACTGAAAATACCTTTTAGCACAGTCTTAGTAATAATGTCAACGCACTTTCGATAAAGTGTACTACGACTTCATGACAGCCTCAAAAAATTTTGAAAATGCAAATTTCGTTCATTGTTTTTTTTTACTTTTGCTCTCAACATACTTGAAAGACATACGGTGTGTAAATAAGGCCATGAACCATGAAGTATTTAATACGATGTTCATATGGGAAGTGAAAACTACTACTGTGACTTAAATTTCCGGATTAAGTTGAACAGAAAGAACTAAAAGGTACATGAAATCTGACAGAAGAACTCATTAGGAACAATAAATATTTTTTTTAATTTTAAAAAACAAAATGACTGGATTACAGTTTTTTCACAAGGTGGGCGTAAAGTACCCCGCATCCCCCGTTGGTATCGCGAGTGGTGAATGGGACTTTTTATGACTCTAAACCTAGTACAAGAAGGAAACAAGATGCTATACAGAAGTGCTTATAAAAAGTATTTGGCACAGTTAAGAGACACCCATACTCAATTTTAGAAAAATATGAAAAATGAAATAGAAAACGTAAATTAAATTTAGCAGTTTTAGTTTTCCAAATATCGTGTTACAGATTTCTGTTATTTCGAAACTTTAAGGTAATCGAAACTTGGTGCTTCATTTTAGGAACGTGTATGGTTTGACCTATAGGTTTGACATTTTTACACTGCTCACTTTTGCTTTATACCAAAGATGAACTCACTAACTTAAAAATTATAATAAAACTGAACAGTTGAGTTGTGGCGTCTCTTAGCATAATTTTAAGCAATATTTACAATATGATGTGCTTCAGGGGTGTTCTGGTGTCGAAAGATGTGAGGAGAAATTCGCAATTCCGAAATGGCAGGAAAAACTAAGGAAATATATTTTTTCCATCTGGTAACCACAGTCTTATAGGCCTAGACTTTGAACTAGCTTATGTTGAACTATTCGCGAACTGATACTAGAATAGATTTAGAACAATGAACATGTTACACTTCATACATTCATCGGTACACTACGTACTGGTTTAGTTTGGCGGGTGGACAACAAAAAGTATACAATGGCCTCGCTTTCCTACAATGAGAATCCGTCGAGAACCAAGGAGAGAGCTGAGGGTTTTTTACTGCAATGGCGACGCAGCCTTAACTCTCCCCTTGTATACGTGGTTTTTTCATTTGAGGTCAGTTCAAGATCTATGAATATCTTCATTTATGGAAACAGGCAGTTAGCCAGGCTTCTATGAGCTACAGACCTTTCTTTTTCCAGTATCACCTTCAGGCTTCCCACCTTGGATTCTTTTAAGAAATTCTGAAGTTTTGAAAATACAAGAATTTTATGTTACACTAAAGAAATAGGTACATTTCAGAATGTAAAGCTAAAAGAGGCAAACTTAACGGTCAAATAGTCTGTTTTAGGTGCTATAAAACTAAGTGTTTCGAGTTTATTTACACATGAAAACCAATAGTAAAAGTTCATTTGCAATTAGGAACTCAGGAAAGCAATAGGTTTTAACCTAAAATAACACAGTCTAGTTAATACATATTCCTGTCTGTAAGATGATGAAACCTATCTTGTAGAAAACTGCTGCACAGTAGCTCAAGAGCTGCTAAAGATTTTTGTTTCTGACAAGTGCATTTTGTTATCATTAAAGGTCACCAGTTCGTATACAAACGTCCCATTGGTGAAGAACTGGAATTTATCAACCGCCGTTTTATAAAACGTAAAAAGCTTTCAATGGCTGAAACAGTTGAATTCTTTGACTTGCTTGAAACAGAACTAAGCACAATTATTTCACATTCAATGATACGTTGTACAAAAAACTCAATATCCTAGCATTTGACTCGAGCTTGTCTGTGACCGTACCTGACGTTCTCAAACGACCACGTTCTCAAAAATGTTTAGAACTGGTACACGATGCTTACGAATCATTAAGTTCTCAGAAAGATACGTTAACGAAACAATATTAACAATATGGGGCACAACTTAAACTATTCACTAGCGCTCATAAGGAAATTCACTTCACGTGTGAACACGAAGTTGAATTTCAATAAACTTTCTTGACTTCTCTGCCTTCATAAAAAAAACACTAAACATATTCCACAAAACTTACTACCACAAATATAAATATCCGTCCATCTTCGGTTTTATTCGTGCAAAAATAGGAGAGGCGTCAATGAAACTTATGAAGGTGACATATAAAAGCGAATTTAAGAACATCAAACAAACACACTCCAGATGTGTGTGCGTACAATATTAAGTTGTCAGTTCACGAAGAGTTTCTCATATACTATCATACAATTACATGTACACCATTCATTCATCTTCTATTGTGTAATTTACAATGATAGTCTAGTGGTTTGTGTTGAACGATAATTCCCAGCATCGAATCTTCAACATGACATCTTTCGTGTGGGATGTGTATGAGAAAAACTCAACTCATTAAAATATTGTGTAATTTGTTTACGATGGTTCGGAAATACCTGTCTTTACTTTTTCATGAGAGAAATTCTATTAGCACATAAACGAAGAAATATTTGCAAATATTGTGAAACTCGGTAGAAAATTAATACTGTGTGTCGAACTCGGGACCTTTGCCTTTCGTGGGCAAGTGCTCTACTGGCTGAGCTACCCAAGCAGGACTCACGAGCTCTCACCACATCTGCATTTCCGTCAGTTCCCACCTGCTAAACTTGTAAATATTGTGTTCTCTGTGTCCTACTGTCAGCAGAATAAGGTAATGAAATGCAACTGACTCTTTTTCTTGTGCTATCGCATATTTGTTCTGTAAGGACCGACGCGGGCCGTAACGCGGCGGTGACGTAGTCCTCATGCTAATTTGAATGTGAGGAATGCATACACCTTGGGCTGCTATTAATCGGCTGTTAGGCATACCATTTCTTGAGAAATGCCAACAGTCTGAACCAATACTCTTCTACCCGGAATTGTTAACAATTTTGTGACGAATTGAAACATTCATACCTCGTCATCCTTCAGTAGTAACGTTTATGCGGCATCAAATGTTCCTTGAAGAGGTACTTTCGGAATATCATACGTACTTCTCAGATGACAACAACAAAACATTAACACAATATGGTCACGGGGTGCGTGCGATTCTTGGTAGTCTTTTATTATTTACTTTATACTACTGCTATTACTGAAAATTTTCGCTTCCAAATAAGTTTTAAAAAAATAGAGAACTGTACCTAAGATATAACCTCATTTAAGGAAGTTTTATAACGAAACGATCGCATCCTTAGTTCTCCTAACTTAGGTAAAAGTGATCTGTCTCCCTCATCGAATACTCTTACTTCTTTTCCTCTTTCCCTTTTATTGTTACAAATTTCTATTACATTTTTGTGGAGTGTATGACCTTACACTTCCTCTGGTTGTGTGTCTGTGTGTTAGTATGAAACATGCAGTTGACGATGAGACGATTGTAACAGACGTTATAGTTGTTAACAATAGATTTTTGCGTTCCCTTCCAGAATATGACGCAGCGACATCCGTGATGGCAGTGGTGACTGCGGACACGCCTGGGCTCCCCCGGCACAGTGGCCCTTGGCGGCAATACTGAGATACCTGCAGGGGACTCTGGTTGAACTGGTTCTGTAAAAGGAAGCTCAGTAGAAACGGACAAACGGCTGTAGCAGACCCTCCAAGTGCCTCAAAAAGTCAGCACCTCTCCGTCACCCTTATAAGGCCTCAAACAAAATGCTTTACGGACCTCAGGAACCACACAAACGGCGGAATGTTAGAGTTAAACGTGCCGTCGATGGTGCGGTCATTAAAGAGACAGCAGCTTCTCAGCTTAGCACATTTGGGTGGAGTGATTTAGGAGAACAAGAAAACCATATATCTCTTAATATCTGCTGATAGAGCGATTACTTACACATAAACGACAACCGAGAGACGCCTATAAACTGCAATGTATTTGGGACGTGCCCTAAATTTGGGTAATGTTTCAGTTACATTTCAATAGCATAGAGCATAGTGCTCACAATACTTCGAGTTTGCTCTTGCGTTAACACCAGACACTCTAAATACAATTACTCGCGCCCATGCGTGTGTAACTGTGACTCCAGTATACTCACCCAGTTCTCAGTTATGCGCACACAGAAAATAATACTAAAATTTGATGAAAGACAGGATAACGCACAGCCTATAGTCACACAACAGGCTCATTTGCGGACCGCTTTCTTAAACTGATCCATCACGCCTGATAGCAGGCAGTATTGACTGTGTACTGGCCGTACTGTGTCATTCTTATTACACTAAACACCAGAGTGACCGTTCCAGACGCGACGCGATACAGGAAGATGAACATAAATAAAAGGCTTCATTTTAGTTAACGATGAGTTAATTGGTGTAGCAAAAATGAACTGTTAATTATCTAATAAAGAAACACGATATCAACATTTTACTGTCAGAATCAGGCTTTACACAGAAATGAAAGTCAATCGTGTGCATCATCAGGTTATTCTTCCAACTTATATTTAAGACAAGTAGTTACATTTATTTTTAAACGTCGCCCCTGTTGCCTTCCTCTTACAAACCAACATCAATCAAGTAATTACACTGGTCAAGAAATCAAATCATTTTTTCCCGTTACAAGAACGATATACTCTCATTCTGGAGCATAGTTCACCTTTGAATCCACAGCCTAAGTTTTCGCTGAATAATTATTTCTGTAAATGCCTACGGCAGCCTGAGTCTTATATGCATCCGGCAAAATGACCCACTCTCACAACTAGACTTCCAAATGCAGAAGACAAATATATCTGTCTGCACACAAAATAATCAAAGAAATGACTGTTTTGTAGTAAAATATTAACTTAACTGAAGTGTACTTTTAAATAGTTAACTAGGTACATAAACTCAGAGGACTCCTTACAACGCATTAAACGTAGCCTCACAACATTGCAAAGAATACTTTTACTTGCTAACTAATGCTGCTGGGCTCGTTTTGAGGCAGGAGACTGGTTTGATGTAGCTCTCCACGCTACTCTCTCCTGTGCAAGCTTCAGCATCTTTGAATATTTACTGCACTCTGCATCCTTATGAATCAGCTTACTGTATTCATCTCTTAGTCTCCATCTACGACTTTCTACCGCCTCCCTCCCTCGCGCCCCCCCTCCCCTTCGCTTCCCTCCAATACTAAATTGGTGATCCCTTGATGTCTCAGACTGTGTCCTACCGATCCCCTCCTCTAGTCAGATTGCGCCACAAGTATCTTTTCTCCCCCTCATAAGTAACGTGATCTGCCCGCCTTATCAGCATTCTTCTGTAGAACCACATTTCAAAAGCTTCAATTTTCTTCTTCACTTCCATACGTGACTAGACTCCCTACAACACTTTCCGAAAAGACTTCCTAAGACTTTAATCTATATTCGATATTAAAAAATTTCTCTTCTTCAGAAACGCTCTTGTTGCCACTGCCAGTATACATTTTATATCCCCTGCACTTAGGCCATCATCAGTTATTTTGCTACCTAAATAGCAAAACCCATCTATTACTTTAAGTGTCTCGTTTCCTAATCTAATTCCCCTGATTTCATTCGACTACATTCCATTATCCTTGTTTTGCTTTTGTTGATGTTCATCTTATATCCCGCTTTCAAGTCACTGTCCATTCCGTTCAGAAGCTCTTCCAAGTCCTTTGCTGTCTCTGACAGAATTACAGTGTCATTGGCAAACCTCGAAGTTTTTCTTTCTTCTCCCTGAAGTTTAATTTCTTCTCCAGATTTTTCTGTGGTCTCCCTCACAATTAGCTTGCTGTACAGACTGAATAACATTAGGGACAGGCTCTGACCCTGTTTTACTCCCTTCTCAAACACTGCTTCCCTTTCATGCCCCTCGTCTCTTTTAACTACCGTCTGGTTTCTGTACAAGTTGTAAAGCGTCTGGTTTCTGTACAAGTTGTAAGTAGCCTTTCGCTCCCTGTTTTTTATCCCTGTTACCTTCAGACTTTCAAAGAGGCGACCGGTCAACATTGTCAAAAGCTTTCTCTACGACCACAAATGCTGTAACCGTAGCTGTGCCCTTGCTTAACCTGTCTTTTAAGATAATTCGTGGGGTCAGTACTGCCTCTCGTGTTCCTACATTTCTCAGGAATCTAAACTGAACTTCACCGAGATTGCTCCTGCTAGTTCTTTCATTCTTCTGTAAGGAATTAGTGTTAATACTTTGCAACCACATCTTATTAATCTGACAATTCGCTAATATTCACACCTGTCAGCACCTGCTTCCTTTGGAATTGCAATCATTATATTCTTCTTAAAGTCTGAGGGTATTTCGCCTGTCTCATACATCTGGCACAACAGATTGAAGAGTTTGCTGACAGCTGACTCTCTTTAGGATATCAGCAGCTCTGACGTTACGTCGTTTACTCCCTGGGTCAAAACTGAATTGCTCCGTGAAATTCTTCTCGCAATTTCGTATCTCCCACCTCATCTTCGTCTACGTTCTCTTCCGTTTCTATAATATTGCCTTCAATTTCATCTCAGTTATATAGACCCTCAGTATATACCTTCCATCTTTCAGCTTACCTTTCTTTCCTGATATTCATACATCTGCTACTCCTTTCTCCAAAGGCCTCACTTGTGGTAAGAGTCAACATCTGCGCTTGGAAATGTCGTACAACTTAAAATCTGGTTCTGAAACCTCTGTCTTACCAATTTACAACCAAGCTGAAGCCTTCCAGCGTCTACAGATCTCTTATACGTATACAACCTTATTTCATAATTCTTAAATCAATTGTTAGCAGTGATTAAATAATGCTCCATGCAAAATTTTATCAGGCGGCTTGCTTTTTCGTTCCTTTTTCCCATTCCTCATTCACCTCTCGTCTTCCTTTTTTAGGTATCGAATTCGAGTGCCCCACCACAAGTAAATTTTCATCTCACTTAACTACCTGAATAATTACTTTCATGTCATCATGCTACCTAATACAGTTTTTCAATTTTTTATTTTAGATATTAAGATAACTTACACGAAGGGTACATAACTCTTCTCTGAACTGCAGACAGTGAGGCAAAATCTACGTGAAAATTATTTTTCTGCCTTGTATTCTAACTGCATTCACGGCTCATCTGAAACTAACTTTTTTGTCGGATACAAAAGCTATTAAAGCTGAAATGTAACGGTAAGCGGCTGTAAGATACCCAAGATCATTTGTAAAATGGACTCTATATGACTGGATACTAATATCGTACGTTTCCAAATATTATTTGTAATAGTCACCGTCTCCACGGTCTTATGAGGGTAAGAGCGTCTTACCCAAGTGGTAATTATCTCCTGGTAGTTAGGCACATATGTACTATGACTGGTTTAATTTGCTGTCCGCATTCCAGATCTGTGTTGGAAACATTCGAAACATACACACACACACACACACACACACACACACACACACACACACACACATTGTTCAAGGCTAGGCGCCAGGAAACTCGGATCTCGGAAATGGTGAAGGTGAAATAACGAGTAAAAAACTAAAACTAAACTGAACTCCGTTCGAACAGGCCTTGTAAGGCCCAACGGTACCGGTACCGACCGGCCGCCGTGTCATCCTCAGCCCACAGGCATCATCGGATGCAGCTATGGAGGGACATGTGGTCAGCACACCGCTCTGCCGGCCGTATGTCAGTTTGCGACACCGGAGCCGCTACTTCTCAGTCAAGCAGCTCCTCAGTTTGCTTCACAAGAGCTGAGTGCACCCCGCTTGCCAACAGCGCTCGGCAGACCGAATGGTCACCCATCCAAGTACTAGCCCAGCCCGACAGCGCTTAACTGCTGTGACCTGACGGGAACCGGTGTTACCACTGCGGCAAGGCCGTTGGTGAAATAACGACTAAACTTTATCTAGTTGGACGACCACGTCTCATCACATAACGTAGAGGTCTGAGAGAGCCCCCGTGTGTAACGAAGGATGGAGCTCACCGTCCAAAAGCCACTGCTGAACATGGGAGCTCCACATCACACGACGCCTATATGTTCCTGTGTTAATCCAACGACATCGTCAGTTATGATTACAGTGGGCGCACCATCACTGAATTTTAAATGTGGATCAACAGAAACGTGTCGCTTGTCCAATGAATCGCTTTCCTTGTTACGCCAGGTTTGCGGGTGAGTCCTTACACGTCGCCATCCGGGCGAATGGCTGCACGAAACGTGCACTGTGCCAGAGACGCAGGGCGGTGAGGGCATAATTATGATATGGGGTACATGTATGTGGGCTCCCGTGGGATCTGTGGTGATAATAGAAGGCAACACGACAGTAGTGAGCTGTGTGAACATTCGACATAAAAGTGATCTGGGTGTGGTACTGTGTCATATCGTACAAAACTACTGCTGGAGAAAAACCGACGTTTCGGGCACGGTTTCAGCGGCCTTCTTCTGGGTCTACTGGTACGATCTAGCTGTGCAGTGTTCCTTATATTTTGTTATTACTGTTGATTGCGCATGCCATTACATCTTAATTTTAAAAAGATAGTTAATTTCATCGGTCACTTGACGAAGAAGGAGACGGAACTTTATTTTAATAGGTTATTGCGGTGGAGGGAGAGCGTGACCTCTGTTGTCTGTCGGCTCTTGTGTTATGTGCCACGACTGGTGGTCACCGGCGAGTGAGAAGTTATCTCCTGTTTACCAACTGCTGGACGTCGGCGGCAGTCACCCGCCGGCAGTGCTCCAGCGTCGTGTTGACAGTGCGGCCTGTTGGGTGTCCGTCCCCTCTGCTCGTGCTCTTACGGTGTTTAAGTATTTCTATGGCCTCTCTGATTTTGCCTTTCGTAATAACCGGCAGCTTGGCCAACACACAGACTTCGCTGAATTTGATTTCTTTTACGCCGTCTTGCTGATGTTCTGCCACTTCATATTTGTTGTGTTGCCCTACACCAATATAGCGCTCGTGTTCCCGAAAGCGCGTTGCTATTGGCCTGCCAGTCTCGCCGATGTATGCCTCTCCACATCCGCATTCCACCTGTGGGTAATGCATCCACCTTGTCCTTAGTGGAGCCTAGCACGCCCTGGATCCTGCGACCACTGCAGAAGACAGGCTGCACCCCAACCCGGCGAAGGCCAGCAACATTCTTCACATAAGGTAAGCGCACGGCTGGCTGCACTTTGTCTATTTCCTGCTTATCTTTCTTGCTTGTGTTCGTCGACAAGGCTGTGTGGATCGACTTGTGGCTGTATCCATAGGCTAGAAACGTTGTGCGAAGCCTTTTAAGCTCGGGCGTGATGTTGTGATCATCCCTTAGGCGCTGCGCACGGTTTGCCAAAGAACGGATGATCGAGTTCTTCTGCCCTGGGTGGTGGTAGGATTGCGGGTACAGATACCTGTCTGTATGTGTAGGCTTGCGACATACTCTGAGCCCCAGTGTGCCCTCCGTTGCCATGCATACTTCGATGTCTAGAAATGGAATTGCACCGTACCTCTCTACTTCGAGCGTGAACTGTATCTTCCCGTGTATGTTGTTCAAATATTCGTGAAACTTGTGTATCTCCGTTTCACCATGAGCCCATATAGCGAACGTGTCGTCCACGTATCTGAACCAGCGACGTGGGCGTAAAGGAGCTGAACCGAGAGCCGTTGCTTCAGAGGCTTCCACGAATATATCGGCTGCCAGCGGAGATAGGGGAGACCCCATTGCTACGCCGTCTGACTGCTCGTAGTATTTTCCTTGCATCTGAAGTACGTTGAAGTCAGGCACAGCTCAACCAGGTCGCATATGTCTGGCGGCACGTACTCCTGAAGGATGCGGATAGTTTCGTCTACTGGCACGTTCCTAAATAGTGAGATTACGTCAAAGCAGACCACCGTGTCCGCAGGCAAAATTGTTTCTCTCTTTAGGCGTTCTATAAGGCGCGTCGACTTCTTCACATAAGAGTCGTCTTGCCAACGAGGCGTCTTAATTTGCAGGCTACACACTGGCCGCGAGACACCGCGTCACCTCGCTTAGTCGAACCGTGAAGAGACAGGTGAGGAAAACTACGTATCCGGCGAGGGAGACCCTCCGCTTTCAAGCAGCTGCCTAGACTATATCAAAATCGTGATACCTGCCTAACCGTTGTAAATCAGTCACTATTTGAGCGTTCCAAAGCATGTAATAATTCCTGGACAACGAAGCATCCTTAAGCCATCTTTAGAGTGTGGTACCAGAGCGGACCTGGTATGGTTCAAATGGCTCTGAGCACTGTGGGACTTAACTTCTGAGGTCATCGGTCCCCTAGAACTTGTTGTTGTTCTTGTAGTCTTCAGTCCTGAGACTGGTTTGATGCAGCTCTCCATGCTACTCTATCCTGTGCAAGCTTCTTCATCTCCCAGTACCTACTGCAACCTACATCCTTCTGAATCTGCTTGGTGTATTCATCTCTTGGTCTCCCTCTACGATTTTGACCCTCCACCCTACCCTCCAATACTAAACTGATCCCTTGATGCCTCAGAACGTCTCCTACCAATCGATCCCTACTTCTAGTCAAGTTGTGCCACAAACTTCTCTTCTCCCCAATTCTATTCAATACCTCCTCATTAGTTATGTGATCTAACCATCTAATCTTCAGCATTCTTCTGTAGCACCACATTTCGAAAGCTTCTATTCTCTTCTTGTCCAAACTAGTTATCGTCCATGTTTCACTTCCATACATGGCTACACTCCATACAAATACTTTCAGAAACGACTTCCTGACACTTAAATCTATACTTGATGTTAACAGATATCTCTTCTTCAGAAACGCTTTCCTTGCCATTGCCAGTCTACATTTTATATCCTCCCTACTTCGACCATCATCAGTTATTTTGCTCCCCAAATAGCAAAACTCCTTTACTACTTTAAGTGTCTCATTTCCTAATCTAATTCCCTCAGCATCACCCGATTTAATTTGACTACATTCCATTATCCTCGTTTTGCTTTTGTTGATGTTCATCTTATATCCTCCTTTCAAGACACTGTCCATTCCGTTCAACTGCTCTTCCAAGTCCTTTGCTGTCTCTGACAGAATTACAATGTCATCGGCAAACCTCAAAGTTTTTATTTCTTCTCCATGGATTTTAATACCTACTCCGAATTTTTCTTTTGTTTCCTTTACTGCTTGCTCAGTATACAGATTGAATAACATCGGGGACAGGCTACAACCCTGTCTCACTCCTTTCCCAACCACTGCTTCCCTTTCATGCCCCTCGACTCTTATAACTGCCATCTGGCGTCTGTACAAATTGTAAATAGCCTTTCGCTTCCTGTATTTTACCCCTGCCACCTTCAGAATTTGAAAGAAAGTATTCCAGTTAACATTGTCAAAAGCTTTCTCTAAGTCTACAAATGCTAGAAACGTAGGTTTGCCTTTTCTTAATCTAGCTTCTAAGGTACGTCGTAGGGTCAGTGTTGCCTCACGTGTTCCAATATTTATAAGGAATCCAAACTGATCTTCCCCGAGGTCGGCTTCTACCAGTTTTTCCAGTCGTCTGTAAAGAATTCGCGTTACTATTTTGCATCCGTGACTTATTGAACTGATTTTTCGGTTATTTTCACATCTGTCAACACCTGCCCTCTTTGGGATTGGAATTATTATATTCTTCTTGAAATCTGAGGGTATTACGCCTGTCTCATACATCTTGCTCACCAGATGGTAGAGTTTTGTCAGGACTGGCTCTCCCAAGGCCGTCAGCAGTTCTAATGGAATGTTGTCTACTCCCGGGGCCTTGTTTCGACTCAGGTCTTTCAGTGCTCTGTCAAACTCTTCACGGATTATAGTATCTCCCATTTCATCTTCATCTACGTCCTCTTCCATTTTCATAATATTGTCCTCAAGTACACCACCTTTGTATAGACCCTCTATGTACTCCTTCCACCTTTATGCTTTCCCTTCTTTGCTTATAACTGGGTTTCCATCTGAGCTTTTGATATTCATACAAGTGGCTCTTTTTTCTCCAAAGGTCTCTTTAATTTTCCTGTAGGGAGTATCTATCTTACCCCTAGTGAGATAAGCCTTCGAACTACTTAAACCTAACTAACCTAAGGACATCACACACATCCATGCCCGAGGCAGGATTCGATCCTGCGGCCGCGCGGTTCCAGACTGTAGCGCCTATAACCGCTCGGCCGCTCCGGCCGGCGGAGCTGGTATCATTTGCAGGCTATGTTCTTGTCGTCTGAGCAATCCTTTACATGTTCATATCGGTCCACATCGCCCTTTAATGTCTGAAAGTAGGAAACTTTCTTCACCAGAGGCAAGCTCCCGAATTCGAGTCCCACACGAGCCCACATTATTAATATGATAGCGCCTCATAAAACGGCATACTCCAGTATAGACTGCGTAATTTATTCTACAGCACTGTCTTTCACGTGTCTTTCGAAAAGGCAGTCCCTTGATGTGCTACCAGTCAGCCTCGGTGCTTGTTGAGAACAGTTCGTAAATAGTCATTCCAAGGGCGGGGTTGTTATAGTGTGATATAGAGGCTAACGGGAAACAGGGAACACTCCGACTGCTTCTTGCAGCAAGTACTCGTAGACCTATTATACCTGACTCCACTATTTTTGTTTCTGTCTATTAAAAGCCAATTTTATTACTTATATGCACAAAATTCTATTTTCACATGACGTAATATGTCTGCGAAAGGAAATGTAGTGATGGATTTTGCGACCTTCAAAATTTATTATTGAACAATGAATTTCGTAGTGTACTAGGTAGGAAGAGTGTCTTCTAGGTATAAAGACGTGTCCTCTGGGACATGTAAATATTTTCTCGTTTTACATGCGATGTTGTGGTGTGCCCTGGTTGAGTATGTCACACCTCTGCTGTTGACGAATTATGGGAAAATGAAAGGAGAGACCCAAAGTCTCGTCGGCAGCAACTGTTAATTTAAAGAACGGTACCGGTTGCACCGCAGTCATTAACCCTGGAGCACAAGACGGGGCAAAATATTACATTGCTACTAAACCATTGTAACTTTCACAAATCCAAATTTTATTAGAAGCAAGTCTTAATTTATAGGCTATATACAAGTTAATTACAGTTATTATATCTCCAATAGTATGTTGCATACGTTTTTCAACATATGAAGTATACGGCCCACCGGTTGCTTAAGTTTAACGTAAAAACCTTCACCAGGTGTCGATACCACTGAGCGAATGTTCTTCAGAAGAAAGTCACGTAAACTACATGACGTTAAAATTGTAAAAATACATGATGAGCTAAGGAGCTCAAGTCAGACATCAGAAAATGTGAAACCAAGTCCTCCATGGAACCAGTAATAATTGTTGTGAGAACTGCAGCTTATTAGAAGAGACGACATTAGACTGGCCGTCTAGATCCCTCCCTCCTTCCTACTACCTCTCCCTTGACACGTGCATCGACATCTACATCAATACTCTGCAGTACGCAATTAAGTGCTTGGCAGGGGGTTCTTTGAAGTAGTGTCAATTTCTTCCAATCCATATGTGACATACAGAAAACCAGTGCTTAACAGTATTGGTTAAAAACAGTCTTGGTTGCGATTTTAATTTTTTATTTTTCAACGACGCGTTTCGCCTTATTTAGGCATCTTCAGGTTATCTTAATTTGGTATTTCTTAGAAGAATCGTTTAGTCAGTGTAGCCAAAGGGCATCGTCGAATATATCACGCCAACATCGCCTTCGTTAAACTCAGTAAAAACTTTTCTAAATGGACGCGAGTGACACCAAGATTTGCATAACGCGTTCCCGTTCACAGGAATTGACAACATTTAAATGTGACTGACTCATCGTGTAAGCGAACTTAAGGGGAATAGTTTTGGTATTCGTGTGCAGAACCTCACAAATTTTACTGTGTAGGGTTGACTGTCACTTTTTCACAGTGAAGATGTATTTTGAGCATCATTTACCAATTTTCTGTGCTCTTCTGAGGAGTTTACGGGACGGCAGCATTAACTTTCACAAATCTAAGAGAAATGTTCTGATTATGTGCTGTATAGTATATACATATTAGAAATAGCAGGAGGTCTAGAATACTTTACATGCGAAATCATACTCGTCACTTCCGTTCCACTAGGTGATGCCCAGCCAGTTACTGCGAACAGTAACCTTTCAGACAGGAAATCACTAATCCAGTCGCGCAACTGAGACGATAGTCCGTAGGAAAGCGGTTGGAAGCTGCTTATGAGAAATGATGTCAAAAGCCTTTCTGGAATTCTATAAATACGAATCAATTTGAGGGCCCCTTTATGCAGTACATCGTGTGAATAAAGTGCCAAATGTGTCTCACAGGAGTGATGTTTTCCAAATCCATGCTGGTTCGATGTGAATAGGCAATATACATCCATAACATTGGAACAAAGTATTTGTTCACATGTCATGCTACATGTCAATGTCAATGAAATGGATTTGTAACTCAGTGAATTACGTTTATTTTCTTTCCGATGTGTTGTGGTGATCTGTGCAACTTTCCATTCTTCTTCCTCACCATAAATACCAGAATGCTCCTCATGACATCTATTTCGTCCGGCCTCGTCGTCAGTCTTCATGTGTCTAGGAATCTTGCCTACTCGTTCCGCTAGAAAACAATCAAACAAATCGTACTAAGGGTTTTATTACAATTAATCAAATACAATACTTAACTTTGGCAACTAGGCAGATGTGTCGCAGGCGAAAGGCGACATACGAGATAATCAGTGTCTCCAGTGGCTGCTGATCTCTGACTGTCAAGAGTCTGTCCTGAACTGCTGTCGAAGTCGCTATTGTTGACGCCGCTACCCAAGTGGTTAACGTTGTCGCTGCTATCTAAGTGGACGGTCCTCTGCACGAAGGGGCCGCTATTGTCGCGTTGTCGTCCTGAAAGGGAGGTCGGTCAGCGTGTGATTGTCTGACTTCTTCTCTCAGCCTTCTCTTCCCTGTCGTTCCCCACTGGCATGCCGCCGCTTGACCGTAACAACAACATAGGAAAAGTGCTTAAGTCACTGCACCATTGATGCACAAGGTAAACTCTTAAATTGTTAGTCCACTCAGGGAAGACATTTCCTGTAGGAACATAATCGTACTGCTACAACTATGATAGGGTCTTGACAACATAGTGGAGCATGAGTAGTGGGGCAACAGGTCATCATCCGACATTGTGGGTTGCCTACATCAGGAGCAAGTATACATTCAGGGGCAAAAGTATGGTTGTCTTTTGATTGGCATTTCCCTTACTTACTGTTCTCCTGACCATTCCCCTCCCCTCCCCCTACCACTCCCCCTCCCCAACCCCTCTGGAACTCCCCTCGCCGACACACGCATGCTTTTGATACCAATTTGATTAAGTAATTATTTAAATCGATAAATTAATTAACACCTCACCCACTCGGAAACACTCCAGCCCTCCCCCTCACCTCCTCCACCTGGAAATTGGCGGGAAAAAGGCTCAGTTGATTGGTCATTTCCTGGGAAATAGATTGTAGTCTATGGAATATTGTTTAAACAATTTAGAGTATATGGAATATTAAAATGAGATTTCCACTCTGCAGCGGAGTGTGCGCTGATATGAAACTTCCTGGCAGATTAAAAGTGTGTGCCGGCCCGAGACTCGAACTCGGGACCTTTGCCCTTCGCAGGCAAGTGCTCTACCAACTGACCTACCCAAGCACGACTCACGCCCCGTCCTCACAGCTTTACTTCTGCCAGTACCTCGTCTCCTACCTTCCAAACATTACAGAAGCTCTCCTGCGAACATTGCAGAACTAGCACTCCTGAAAGAAAAGAGCACTGGCCCCTGAAAGGCAAAGGTCCCGAGTTCGAGTCTCGGTCTGGCACACAGTTTTAATCTGCCAGGAAGTTTCATATGGAATATTGTTTATTTAAACAATTTGTGGGATACAAGGCGGTGTGTGGAATTAGTTTATTTATTTAGTTAAAGAATCTGTTGGTAAATTGACTGCAGCGTAACGAAGACTGTTTATTTAAACAATATACAGAATACAAGGTGCCGTATGGAATTGTACAATCTTGTACTGTACGGATCGAGGGAGAGGATGTTGTTTGGTAGCCAGTATCCTCTTTCTTTAACACAAATGCACACACAGATTAACACAGCTCTTTAGTTACAATAACAGGAAACTACTTGTCGTGAACAGAGTCCATGTGTTGTGGTAGGAGCTCAGCAATAAGTCCTCCTGCAGACAGTATCAGTAATCTTGCTATTACCGATTTTAATCTCGCTGCTAGTCTCGATCTGGTCGCTATATACTGTCGTAAGCTAAGAAGTAAACCGAGAGACACCAACAGACACCAGTGAGTTAGTCCGAGGCAGTGAGCTAGTGACTGAGAGCCTCCGGTCAGCGGAAGCGGCCTCAGTACTTGCAGTCGAGAGGGCCTCGGCGGCGAGTCTGTCTCTGGCCTCTCTCGGGACAGGCGCGCTTGCTCCAGTGCCTACTATCGATCTTCGTGCTACATCTTTGCCGTCCAGTATGCCGGTGACAGCTTACCAGCTCACGCTCGCACATTCCTCTCACCCCGAAATGCTACACCGTTGTCGTGTAGGGAAGATGTGACCGACAGTGGGGAGGGAGGCGTGACGCTGAATGTGGAGATGATCCTGGAGCCACGACTGTGGAGGAAGAAGTACTCTCGACCGTACCTCGCCATCTGGCTTGCGATGCAACAGGAACATCCTCCAAAAAACTGCTGCCAGGGCAAACGTCTAGGCCTGAGGGCGTGTCCTGGGGGTGACGCGACGGTGACGGGTACGGTGACAGTGATGGTGGGTCCAGGTCCGTCGGGTCGGCGAGTGGGGATAGCGGGGGCGTCCGTCTGCTCCTCCTGGGGTGCCCTGGTGCACCAGCGGGCGGCTGTGAATCTGAGGGAAGAAATGTAGCGCAATCACGGGGCAAATGACGCACACGAATTTGGTTCTGGTGGCGGCGCTGCAAAGCATCGGGACCTGCAATCGAGTATATACAAGGGTCAATGCATTTCTCGATCACGCTTCTTTCCCAGAGTCCACGGTTGCCATAAACCATGAAAAGAACAAGATCGCGCGGTGCAAAGCGATACTTGCAGAATATTGGTGGCGCCATATGCTGTGGTAGGTGTAGCAAGTGTAGCAGCGTCCGATGGTGGCGGGCATGCATAAGTTCCGCCGGTCACGGTCCGTCTCCTGGGTGAGAGCGATTGGGGACGTGAAAGGGTCGCAGCGCCTGTTCCTGTGTGTGGGTGATGCGAATCTTGGCCATATGTTGTTTAAAAGTGCGTACGAAGCGTTCTGCTTCTCTATTGGACTGGAGGTGGAACGGAGCACTTGTTAGATGACGAATGCGTTGCATTCACAAAACTGTTCAAAATCACATGAACTGAACTGTGCTCCGTCGTCAGTCGCACGTGCTTCTGGCAAACCTTCTGTGCAAAATATGGAGGACAACGCTTTAATGGTGCTACGTGATGTGGTAGGAGCCATAGACACCGCGAATGGGAACTTACTAAAAGAGTCTACCACTATGAGCCAACGGGTGTTCGAAAATAGTTCTGCAAAGTCTATATGCACTCGTTGCCATGGCAGCTTGAGCCAAGCTGAGAATGTCTGTGGCGGAGCGGATTGGTTTTCCGCGCATGCGCGACACAGTGACGTCATCTGTTCCCGCACCAAGCCTGCCCACGAGTTCCTCAGGGCTAGGTAACGGATATGTGTCAACTATTGTCTATGGGTTGACTGTGGACACAAATGCGAATGCAACCAGAACGCTTAGGCAACAAAACTACAGAGCTTGAACACATGACATCACTGACAGCACGTTAACTGATTAGTGCGAACAATTCCGCAATGTCGTTGGTGGAGCAATCGCAACACATCCTTTTGCAACACTTTCGGAATAAGCACACGCGATTGCCCGCTGTCATTTTGAACGAGAATCGCACCCTGTTGAACTGAAACGTTATGCCGACGTGCAAAATACCGGCGCACAACTGAGTTCTGGATGATGTTCAATGAACGAGGCCAAGACGTGCGAATGTAATGCAACAAAGTCTTTAGATCTGAGTCTGCTTCCGTGGCCTGCGCAATTTTTCTGTAGTGCAAGGGGGAAAAGTTCCACGAAATCGGAGTCCTGCGCATCGGCTTGGCAACGAGATGCGGCAGACAGGTGAGAGCCTGGGCCAGTCGGAAAGCGAGACAAGGCGTCTGCACCGTCACGCTTTGCCGCAGGTCTGTACACGATTTCACATTCACACTGCGAAAGCAACAAAGCCCGCCATTGCAATTTTTGATCAGTCCGTGTAGAAACCGGCTTTAATGGATGAAACAAGGACTGCAAATGCTTGTGACTGTCACTAAAACGAACTTGTGAATATACAAGTATTGATGCAATTTGGTCACACCATACACAATAGCGAGAGCCTCGTTTTCTATTTGAGAATAACTGCACTGAGTCTGAGTTACCAACTTTGTGGCAAAAACAATTGGTCTGTCTTGTGCACCGATTCTGTGCGAAAGCACAGCGCCGATTCCGTAGGAAGAAGGTTGCAAAATTACTGACTTGGGCAGGCCGGAATGGCCGAGCGGTTCTAGGCGCTACAGCTGGCGCCTCGCGACCGCTACGGTCGCACGTTCGAATCCTGCCTCGGGCATGGATGTGTGTGCTGTCCTTAGGTTAGTTAGGTTTAAGTAGTTCTTATTTCTAGGGGACTGATGACCTCAGAAGTTAAGTCCCATACTGCTCAGAGCTATTTGAACCATTTACTGGCTTGGCAGGGTCAAAATGAACTAGACATCTGTCACTAAGCAAAGCATTTTTGAGTTTCTGAAATGCGTCGTTACACTGTCGGAATGAACCGAATGTAGTATGATTTTGCCTAGTACTGACTGCAGTTCAGACACATTGCGAGGAACAGGCAGGGCATGGATTCCAGGCGAATGAGATTGGAGTGGGTGCACACCCTGACTGTTTATCACATGATCCACGTATTGTAGTTCAGCTTGAAAAAAGTAACACTTTTTGAGACTACACCTGAGTCCTGCTTCAGACAAAACTCGAGAAAGTGATGCAGATTGGCAATATGTTCCTCTGGTGTACGACCTGAGACGACAATATCGTCAAGGTAGTTTGAAAAAAATGGGAACTCTGCAGTCAGCTGTTCCAACTAACGTTGAAAAATGGCGGGTGCAGAAGCACTGCCGAAAGGCAAACGAAAATACTTGAACACTCCTAAGTGTGTATTTACGACAAACACTTTCTGTGATGGGCCTGCACAAGGCCGCACGTACGGAGACAGAGCTCTCGTGAAAGATAAGTTATTTACGTTGTAATTAATTGTAGTTGAACACTTTTAACTAATTAAATACGTTCTTTAGTGTACTCTAGTGTACATCTAGCTATGCAGATGACGAAGAAATTGATGAAATGTATGACGAGATAAAAGAAATTATTCACGTAGTGAAGGGAGACGAAAATTTAATAGTCATGGGTGACTGGAATTCATCAGTAGGAAAAGGGAAAGAAGGAAACATAGTAGGTGAATATGGATTGGGGCTAAGAAATGAAAGAGGAAGACGCCTGGTAGAATTTTGCGCAGAGCATAACTTAATCATAGCTAACACTTGGTTCAAGAATCATAAAAGAAGGTTGTATACCTGGAAGAACCCTGGGGATACTAAAAGGTATCAGATAGATTATATAATGGTAAGACAGAGATTTAGAAACAAGGTTTTAAATTGTAAGACATTTCCAGGGGCAGATGGACTCTGACCACAATCTATTGGTTATGAACTGCAGATTGAAACTGAAGAAACTGCAAAAAGGTGGGAATTTAAGGAGATGGGACCTGGATAAACTGAAAGAACCAGAGGTTGTACAGAGTTTGAGGGAGAGCATAAGGGAACAATTGACAGGAATGGGGGAAAGAAATACAGTAGAAGAAGAATGGGTAGTTCTGAGGGATGAAGTAGTGAAGGGAGCAGACGATCAAGTAGGTAAAACGACGAGGGCTAATAGAAATCCTTGGGCAACAGAAGAAATATTGAATTTAATTAATGAAAGGAGAAAATATAAAAATGCAGTAAATGAAGCAGGAAAAAAGGAATACAAACGTCTCAAAAATGAGATCGACAGGAAGTGCAAAATGGCTAAGCAGGGATGGCTAGAGGACAAATGTAAGGATGTAGAGGCTTGTCTCACTAGGGGTAAGATAGATACTGCCTACAGGAAAATTAAAGAGACCTTTGGAGAGAAGAGAACCACTTGTATGAATATCAAGAGCTCAGATGGCAACCCAGTTCTAAGCAAAGAAGGGAAGGCAGAAAGGTGGAAGGATTATATAGAGGGTTTATACAAGGGCGATGTACTTGAGGACAATATTATGGAAATGGAAGAGGATGTAGATGAAGACGAAATGGGAGATAAGATACTGCGTGAAGAGTTTGACAGAGCACTGAAAGACCTGAGTCGAAACAAGGCCCCAGGAATAGACAACATTCCATTAGAACTACTGATGGCCTTGGGAGAGCCAGTCATGACAAAACTCTACCATCTGATGAGCAAGATGTATGAGACAGGCGAAATTCCCTCAGACTTCAAGAAGAATATAATAATTCCAATCCCAAAGAAAGCAGGTGTAGACAATTGTGAAAATTACCGAACTATCAGTTTAATAAGTCACAGCTGCAAAATACTAACGCGAATTCTTTACAAACGAATGGAAAAACTGGTAGAAGCCGACCTCGGGGAAGATCAGTTTGGATTCCGTAGAAATGTTGGAACACGTGAGGCAATACTAACCTTACGACTTATCTTAGAAGAAAGATTAAGAAAAGGCAAACCTACGTTTCTAGCATTTGTAGACTTAGAGAAAGCTTTTGACAATGTTAACTGGAATACTTTCTTTCAAATTCTGAAGGTGGCAGGGGTAAAATACAGGGAGCGAAAGGCTATTTACAATTTGTACAGACACCAGATGGCAGTTATAAGAGTCGAGGGGCATGAAAGGGAAGCAGTGGTTGGGAAAGGAGTGAGACAGGGTTGTAGCCTGTCCCCGATGTTATTCAATCTGTATATTGAGCAAGCAGTAAAGGAAACAAAAGAAAAATTCGGAGTAGGTATTAAAATTCATGGAGAAGTAGTAAAAACTTTGAGGTTCGCCGATGACATTGTAATTCTGTCAGAGACAGCAAAGGACTTGGAAGAGCAGTTGAACGGAATGAACAGTGTCTTGAAAGGAGGATATAAGATGAACATCAACAAAAGCAAAACAAGGATAATGGAATTTAGTCAAATTAAATAGGGTGATGCTGAGGGAATTAGATTAGGAAATGAGACACTTAAAGTAGTAAAGGAGGTTTGCTATTTAGGGATTAAAATAACTGATGATGGTCGAAGTAGAGAGGATATAAAATGTAGACTGGCAATGGCAAGGAAATCGTTTCTGAAGAAGAGAAATTTGTTAACATCGAGTGTAGATTTAAGTGTCAAGAAGTCGTTTCTGAAAGTATTTGTATGGAGGGTAGCCATGTATGGAAGTGA